>NC_057795.1:605803710-606103710 GCF_018294505.1 Triticum aestivum | reverse complement strand
GTATGTAGGCTTATATAGGAGGAAGAAGTAGGTCGGTGGCCGCCCGAGGGGCCCACGAGACAGGGGGCACGCCCTATAGGGGGGCGCCCTACCCTCTCGTGGCCGCCTCGGCTGCTTCTTGACTTGCACTCCAAGTCCTCTGGATCACGTTCATTCCAAAAATCACACTTCCAAAGGTTTCATTCTGTTTGGACTCCATTTGATATTCCTTTCCTTCAAAATACTGAAATAGACAAAAAAACAGCAATACAGGCTGGGCCTCCGGTTAGTAGGTTAGTCCCAAAAATGATAATAATGTGTTAAATAAAGCCCATAAACATCCAAAACAGGTAATATTATAGCATGGAACAATCAAAAATTGTAGATACATTGGAGATGTATCAAGCATCCCGAAGCTTAATTCCTGCTCGTCCTCGAGTAGGTAAATGATAAAAACAGAATTTTTGATGTGGAATGCTACCTAGCATAATTTCTCAATGTAATTTCTCTTTATTGTGGCATGAATGTTCAGATCCAAGTGATTCAAAATAAAAGTTCATACTGACAAAAGAAATAGCAATACTTCAAGCATACTAATAAAAGCAATCATGTCTTCTCAAAATAACATGGCTAAAGAAGGTTCATCCCTACAAAATCATATAGTTAGGCTATGCTTCATTTTCGTCACACAAAGATGTTCCCAACTTCTATACCCTCGATGTCAAGCCAAGCAATTGTTTCGTACTTAAATAATCTCAAACTTTTTCAACCTTCACGCAATACATGAGCGTGAGCCATGGATATAGCACTACGGGTGGAATAGAATAATGATTGGGGATTGTGTGGAGAAGACAAAAAAAGAGAAAGTCTCACACTGACGAGGATAATCAACGGCCTATGGAGATGCCCATCAATTGATGTCAACATGAGGAGTATGGATTGCCATGCAACGGATGCACTAGAGCTATAAATGAATGAAAGCTCAACAAAAGAAAACTAGTGGGTGTGCATCCAACTTGTTTGCTCACGAAGACCTAGGGCATTTGAGGAAGCCCATCATAGGAATATACAAGCCAAGTTCTATAATGAAAACTTCCCACTAGTATATGAAAGTGACAACCTATGAGACTCTCTACATGAAAAACATGGTGCTACTTTGAAGCACGATATATATGAGACTCATTACAAGAAGAACAAGGTGCTACTTTGAAGCACAAGTGTGGAAAAAGAGATAGTAGCATTGCCCCTTTATTTATTTTCTTTTTTCTTTTTTTTCTTTTTTTCTTTTTCTTTTTTTTCTTTTCTTTTTTTTCTTTTGGCCTTTTTTTGCGCAATGCTCTAATAATGATAATCATCACACTTTTATTGATTACAACACATGAATTACAACTCGAAACTAGAACAAGATATGACTCTATATGAATGCCTCTGGCGGTGTACCGGGATGGTGCAATGAATCAAGAGTGACATGTATGAACAATTATGCATGGTGGCTTTGCCACAACTACGATGTCAACTACATGATCATGCAATGGCAATATGACAAAAGTAATGTATGTCATGATAATGATGAACGGAACGGTGGAAAGTTGCATGGCAATATATCTCGGAATGGCTATGGAAATGCCATAAATAGGTAGGTATGGTGGCTGTTTTGAGGAAGATATAAGGAGGTTTATGTGTGATAGAGCGTATCATATCACGGGGTTTGGATGCACCGGTGAAGTTTGCACCAACTCTCAAGGTGAGATAGGGCAATGCACTGTACCGAAGAGGCTAGCAATGATGGAAAGGTAAAAGTGTGTATAATCCATGGACTCAACATTAGTCAAAAGAACTCATATACTTATTGCAAAAATTTAGAAGTCATCAAAAACCAAGCACTATGCGCATGCTCCTAGGGGGATAGATTGGTAGGAAAAGACCATCGCTCGTCCCCGACCGCCACTCATAAGGATGCACCAGCCAGGTACACTTCATGCTTCAAATTTGTTACCCAACTTTAAACATACGTGCATGCTACAGGACATGCTAACTTCAACAGAAGCATTCTTTAAATTCATAATCACCCAACTAGCATGACTTTAATATCACTACCTCCCTATCTCAAAACAATTATCAAGTATCAAGTTGATCATAGCATCCAATTCACTTCATATGATAGTTTTTATTATACCCAACTTGGATGCTCATCATTCTAGGACCAATTTATAACCATAACAAATACCATGCTGTTCTAAAAGACTCTCAAAATAATATAAGTGAAGCATGAAAGATCAACAATTTCTTCAAAATTAAACCACCGTCGTGCTCTTAAAGATATAAGTGAAGCACTAGAGCAAAAACTATCAAGCTCAAAAGATATAAGTGAAGCACATAGAGTATTCTATCAAATCCTAAGCAAATAGGCTTCTCCCAAAAGGTTTGTTATAGCAAGGGTAAACTAAAAAGCAAATACTAATATAATACACGACGCTCCAAGCAAAACACATATCATGTGGTGAATAAAAATATAGCTCCAAGTAAAGTTACCAATGAATGAAGACGAAAGAGGGGATGCCTTACTGGGGCATCCCCAAGCTTAGGCTTTTGGCCATCCTTGAATATCTTGGGGTGCCATGGGCATCCCCAAGCTTAGGCTTTTTCCACCCTTTATTCCATAGTCCATAAAACCTTTACCCAAAACTTGAAAACTTCACAACACAAAACTCAACAGGAAATCTTATAAGCTCCGTCAGTGAAAGAAAATAAAACCACCACATAAGGTACTGTAATGAACTCATTATTTATTTATTTTGGTGTTGAACCTACTGTATTCCAAGTTCTCTATGGTTCATACCCTTACATACTAGCCATAGATGCATCAAAATAAGCAAACAACACACGAAAGGCAGAATCTGTCAAAAACAGAACAGTATGTAGCAATCTGTAACTAACGCAAACTTATGGAATCTCAAAAATCCTACCAAAATAGTACGTCCTAAACAATTTTTTTATTGATCAGCAGCAAAAAAATCAATGCAAAATCAGGTCCTGTGATTTATTGAATTGTTCTCGTGAGCGCAAAGTTTCTGTTTTTCAGCAGAATCAAATCAACTCATATCATAGGTTATCCTATAGGTTCTACTTGGCACAAACACTAATTAAAAGGTAAAAACACATCTAAACAGAAAGTAGAAAAACAAAATTTATTACTAAACATGAACAAAAACAAAGAACATAAAGAAAATTGGGTTGCCTCCCAACTTGCGCTATCATTTAACGCCCCTAGCTAGGTATAAAAGCGAAGATAGATCTAAGTAGTGCCATCTTTGGCACTTGATTCATAGGTAGCTCGCATGATAGATTCATAAGGTAATTTGACTTTCTTTCTTGGAAATTTCTCCATGCCTTGCTTTAATGGAAATTGTAATCTAATATTCCCTTCCTTCATATCAATAATCGCACCAATCCTTCTAAGGAAAGGTCTACCAAGAATAATAGGGCAAGAAAGATTGCAATCTATATCAAGAACGATAAAACCAACAGGCACCAAATTTATATTTGCAACAATAAGTACATCATTGGTCCTTCCTATTGGCTTTTTAATGGTGGAATCCGCAAGATGCAAATTTAAAGAGCAATCATCAAGATCATGGAAACCTAGAATATCACATAAAGTTTTCAGAATCGTGGAAACACTAGCACCCAAATCACACAAAGCAAAACACTCATAATATTTAATTTTAATCTTTATAGTAGGTTCCCACTCATCATTAAGTTTTCTAGGTATAGAAACTTCCAAATTAAGTTTTTCATCAAAAGATTGCATCAAGGCATCAACGATATGTTTGGTAAAAGCTTTATTTTGACTATAAGCATGTGGAGAATTAACAACGGATTGCAACAAGGAAATACAACTTTCTAAAGAACAATTATAATAATCAAAATCCTTGAAATCCGAGGTAGTGGGTTCAATGCCATTTAAAGTTACGACCTCTCCAATCCCACTTTTACCAAATTTAGCATCAAGATCTAAAAACTCCGAATTCTTGGGACGCCTTCTAAATAAAGTTGACTCATCTCCAGACCCATTATTTTCAAGATTCATATTGCAAAACAAAGATCTAATAGGGGACACATCAATAACTTTAAGATCTTCATCATTATTCTCATGAAAACTAGAAGAACACGCTTTTATAAAGCTATCATTCTTAGCACGCAATCTAGCGGTTCTTTCCTTGCACTCGTCAATGGAAATTCTCATTACTTTGAGAGACTCATTGATATCATGCTTAGGAGGAGAAGATCTAAGTTTAAGAGAATCAGCATCAAGCAAAAGTCTATCAACGTTCCTAGCCAAATCATCAATTTTGAGCAATTTTTCTTCAAGCAAAGCATTAAAATTCTTTTGAGAAATCATAAATTCTTTCACACTATTCTCAAATCAGAGGGCATATTATTAAAATTACCATTAGAATTATTGTAGGAATTTCCATAATTATTAGAGGAATTACTAGGGAACGGTCTAGAATTAAAGTTTCCTCTATAAGTGTTGTTTCCAAAACTATTCCTACCAACAAAATTCACATACATAGATTCATTATTATTCTCAATCATGGTAGATAAGGGCATATCATTGGGATCAATAGAAGAATTCTTAGTACCAAACAATCTCATAAGCTCATCCATCTTTCCACTCAAAACATTAATTTCTTCTATAGTATGCACTTTTTTACTAGTAGATCATTCGGTGTGCCATTGAGAATAATTAGCCATAATATTATCAAAAAGTTTTGTAGCATCTCCTAAATTGATTTCCATAAACGTGCCTCCGGAAGCCGAATCTAAGAGATTTCTAGAAGCAAAGTTCAAACCAGCATAAATTTTTTGTATGACCATCCATAAATTCAAACCATGAGTAGGGCAATGGCGAATCATCAATTTCATTCTTTCCCAAGATTGGGCAACATGCTCATGATCAAGTTGTTTAAAATTCATAATATCGTTCCTAAGAGTGATGATCTTAGCGGGAGGAAAATACTTAGAGATAAAAGCATCTTTGCACTTGTTCCAGGAATCAATAGTATTTTTAGGCAAAGATGAAAACCAAACTTTAGCACAATCTCTAAGCGAAAACGGAAATAGTTTCAATTTAACAATATCATTATCCGTATCTTTCTTCTTTTGCATATCACACAAATCAACAAAGTTGTTTAGATGAGTAGCAGCATCTTCACTAGGAAGGCTGGCGAATTGATCTTTCATAACAAGATTCAACAAAGCGGTATTGATTTCACAAGACTCAACATCATTAAGAGGAGCAATCGGAGTACTAAGGAAATCATTATTATTGGTATTCGAGAAATCACACAATTTGGTATTATCTTGCGCCATGGCAACAAGTAATCCAACACTCAAGCAAATAGCAAACGGCAAGCGAAAGAGAGGAGGAGAAAACGGCAAGCGGAAAAGAGAGGAGATTGGGAAAGAGAGGGCGAATAAAACGGCAAAGGTGAAGTGGGGGAGAGGAAAACGAGAGGCAAATGGCAAATAATGTAAATGTGAGGGAGATGAGTTTGTGATGGGTACTTGGCATGTCTTGACTTGAGCGAAGACCTCCCCGGCAATGGCGCCAGAAATCCTTCTTGCTACGTCTTGAGCTTGCGTTGGTTTTCCTTGAAGAGGAGAGGGTGATGCAGCACAGTAGCGTAAGTATTTACCTCAGTTTTTGAGAACCAAGGTATCAATCCAGTAGGAGGCTCCTCAACAAGTCCCACGAACCTACACAAACAAACAAAGAACTCACAACCAACGCAATAAAGGGGTTGTCAATCCCTTCACGGCCACTTGCGAAAGTGAGATCTGATAGAGAAAATATGATAAGATAAATATATTTTTGGTATTTTATAATATAGATGCAGAAAATAAAGATGCAAATAAAAGTAGATTGGAAGCAAATATGATAAGAGATAAACCCGGGGGCCATAGGTTTCACTAGAGGCTTCTCTCGAGACCATAAGTATTACGGTGGGTGTGTTGGGGAACGTAGTAATTTCAAAGAATTTCCTACGCACACACATGATCATGGTGATGCATAGCAACAAGAGGGGAGAGTGTGTCCACATTGTTGGAAATATGCCCTAGAGGCAATAATAAATTGATTATTATTATATTTCCTTGTTCATGATAATCGTTTATTATCCATTCTAGAATTGTATTGATAGGAAACTCAGATACATGTGTGGATACATAGACAACACCATGTCCCTAGTAAGCCTCTAGTTGACTAGCTCGTTAATCAATAGATGGTTACGGTTTCCTGACCATGGACATTGGATGTCGCTGATAACGGGATCACATCATTAGGAGAATGATGTGATGGACAAGACCCAATCCTAAGCCTAGCACAAGATCATGTAGTTCGTATGCTAAAGCTTTTCTAATGTCAAGTACCATTTCCTTAGACCATGAGATTGTGCAACTCCCGGATACCGTAGGAGTGCTTTGGGTGTGCCAAACGTCACAACGTAACTGGGTGGCTATAAAGGTACACTACGGGTATCTCTGAAAGTGTCTGTTGGGTTGGCACGAATCGAGATTGGGATTTTGTCACTCCGTGTAAACGGAGAGGTATCTCTGGGCCCACTCGGTAGGACATCATCATAATGTGCACAATGTGACCAAGGGGTTGATCACGGGATGATGTGTTATGGAACGAGTAAAGAGACTTGCCGGTAACGAGATTGAACAAGGTATCGGTATACCGACGATCGAATCTCGGGCAAGTACCATACCGCTAGACAAAGGGAATTGTATACGGGATCGATTGAGTCCTTGACATCGTGGTTCATCCGATGAGATCATCGTGGAACATGTGGGAGCCAACATGGGTATCCAGATCCCGCTGTTGGTTATTGACCGGAGAACATCTCGGTCATGTCTGCATGTCTCCCGAACCCGTAGGGTCTACACACTTAAGGTTCGATGACGCTAGGGTTATAAAGGAAGCTTGTATGTGGTTACCGAATGTTGTTCGGAGTCCCGGATGAGATCCCGGACGTCACGAGGAGTTCCGGAATGGTCCGGAGGTAAAGATTTATATATAGGAAGTCCTGTTTCGGCCATCGGGACAAGTTTCGGGGTCATCGGTATTGTACCGGGACCACCGGAAGGGTCCCGGGGGCCCACCGGGTGGGGCCACCTGCCCCGGGGGGCCACATGGGCTGTAGGGGGTGCGCCTTGGCCTACATGGGCCAAGGGCACCAGCCCCTAGAGGCCCATGCGCCAAGATATAGGAAAAAGGGGAGAGTCCTAAAGGGGGAAGGCACCTCCGAGGTGCCTTGGGGAGGATGGACTCCTCCCCCCCTCTTAGCCGCACCCCTTCCTTGGAGGAAGGGGCAAGGCTGCGCCTCCCCCCTCTCCCCTGCCCCTATATATAGTGGAGGGGAGGGAGGGCATCCATACCTGAGCCCTTGGCGCCTCCCTCCCTCCCGTGACACCTCCTCCTCTCCCGTAGGTGCTTGGCGAAGCCCTGCAGGATTGCCACGCTCCTCCATCACCACCACGCCGTTGTGCTGCTGCTGGATGGAGTCTTCCTCAACCTCTCCCTCTCTCCTTGCTGGATCAAGGCGTGGGAGACATCGTCGAGCTGTACGTGTGTTGAACGCGGAGGTGCCGTCCGTTCGGCACTAGGATCATCGGTGATCTGAATCACGACGAGTACGACTCCATCAACCCCGTTCACTTGAACGCTTCCGCTTAGCGATCTACAAGGGTATGTAGATGCACTCTCCTTTCTACTCGTTGCTGGTCTCTCCATAGATAGATCTTGGTGATACGTAGGAAAATTTTTGAATTTCTGCTACGTTCCCCAACAGTGGCATCATGAGCTAGGTCTATTGCGTAGATTCTTTGCACGAGTAGAACACAAAGTAGTTGTGGGCGTCGATATTGTTCAATATGCTTGCCGTTACTAGTCTTATCTTGATTCGGCGGCATCGTGGGATGAAGCGGCCCGGACCAACCTTACACGTACGCTTACGTGAGACCGGTTCCACCGACAAACATGCACTAGTTGCATAAGGTGGCTGGCGGGTGTCTGTCTCTCCCACTTTAGTCGGATCGGATTCGATGAAAAGGGTCCTTATGAAGGGTAAATAGCAATTGGCATATCACGTTGTGGTTCATGCGTAGGTAAGAAACGTTCTTGCTAGAAACCCATAGCAGCCACGTAAAACATGCAAACAACAATTAGAGGACGTCTAACTTGTTTTTGCAGGGTATGCTATGTGATGTGATATGGCCAAAAGGATGTGATGAATGATATATGTGATGTATGAGATTGATCATGTTCTTGTAATAGGAATCACGACTTGCATGTCGATGAGTATGACAACCGGCAGGAGCCATAGGAGTTGTCTTTATTTATTTGTGACCTGCGTGTCAACTTAAACGTCATGTAATTACTTTACTTTATTGCTAACCGTTAGCCATAGTAGTAGAAGTAATAGTTGGCGAGGCAACTTCATGAAGACACGATGATGGAGATCATGATGATGGAGATCATGGTGTCATGCCGGTGACGATGATGATCATGGAGCCCCGAAGATGGAGATCAAAAGGAGCAAAGTGATGATGGCCATATCATGTCACTATTTGATTGCATGTGATGTTTATCATGTTTATACATCTTATTTGCTTAGAACGACGGTAGTAAATAAGATGATCCCTTACAACAATTTCAAGAAGTGTTCTCCCCTAACTGTGCACCGTTGCGACAGTTCGTGTTTCGAAGCACCACGTGATGATCGGGTGTTAGATTCTAACGTTCACATACAACGGGTGTAAGACAGATTTACACACGCGAAACACTTAGGGTTAACTTGACGAGCCTAGCATGTACAGACATGGCCTCGGAACACGGAGACCGAAAGGTCGAACATGAGTCGTATAGAAGATACGATCAACATGAAGATGTTCACCGATGATGACTAGTCCGTCTCACGTGATGATCGGACACGGCCTAGTTTGACTCGGATCATGTAATCACTTAGATGACTAGAGGGATGTCTATCTGAGTGGGAGTTCATAAGATGAACTTAATTATCCTGAACATAGTCAAAAGGTTTTTGCAAATTATGTCGTAGCTCACGCTATAGTTCTACTGTTTAGATATGTTCCTAGAGAAAAATTAGTTGAAAGTTGATAGTAGCAATTATGCGGACTAGGTCCGTAAACTGAGGATTGTCCTCATTGCTTCATAGAAGGCTTATGTCCTTAATGCACCGCTCAGTGTGCTGAACCTCGAACGTTGTCTGTGGTTGTTGCGAACATCTGACATACACGTTTTGATAACTACGTGATAGTTCAGTTAAACGGTTTAGAGTTGAGGCACCAAAGACGTTTTTGAAACATCGCGAAACATATGAGATGTTTTGAGGGCTGAAATTGGGATTTCAGGCTCGTGCCCATGTCAAGAGGTATAAGACCTCCGATGACTTTCTTAACCTGCAAACTAAGGAGAAAAGCTCAATTGTTGAGCTTGTGCTCAGATTGTCTGAGTACAACAATCATTTGAATCGAGTGGGAGTTGATCTTCCAGATAAGACAGTGATGGTTCTCCAAAGTCATTGCCACCAAGCTGTTAGAGCTTCGTGATGAACTATAACATATCAGGGATAGATATGATGATCCTTGAGGTATTCGCGATGTTTGACACCGCGAAAGTAGAAATCAAGAAGGAGCATCAATTGTTGATGGTTGGTGAAACCACTAGTTTCAAGAAGGGCAAGGGCAAGAAGGGATACTTCATGAAACGGCAAATCAGCTGCTGCTCTAGTGAAGAAACCCAAGGTAAAACCCAAACCCGAGACTAAGTGCTTCTGTAATAAGGGGAACAACCACTAGAGCAGAATTACCCTAGATACTTGGTAGATAAGAAGGCTGGCAAGGTCGATAGAAGTATATTGGATATACATTGTGTTAATGTGTACTTTGCTAGTACTCCTAGTAGCACCAGGGTATTAGATACCGGTTCGGTTGCTAAGTGTTAGTAACTCGAAACAAAAGGCTACGGAATAAACGGAGACTAGCTAAAGGTGAGCTGACGATATGTGTTGGAAGTTTTTCCAAGCTTGATATGATCAAGCATCGCACGCTCCCTCTACCAAAGAGATTGGTGTTAAACCTAAATAATTGTTATTTGGTGTTTGCGTTGAGCATAGACATGATTGGATTACGTCTATCGCAATACGGTTATTCATTTAAGGAGAATAATGGTTACTCTGTTTATTTGAATAATACCTTCAATGGTCTTACACCTAAAATGAATGGTTTATTAAATCTCGATCGTAGTGATACACATGTTCATGCCAAAAGATAGTAATGATAGTACCACCTACTTGTGGCACTGCCACGTAAGTCATATCGGTATAAAACGCATGAAGAAGCTCCATATTGATGGATCTTTGGGCTCACTCGTTTTTGAAAAGTTTGAGACATGCGAACCATGTCTATTGGTGTATATGCATGAAGAAACTCCATGCAAATGGACCGTTTTGACTCACTTGATTTTGAATCACTTGGGACATGCAAATCATACCACATGGGCAAGATGACTGAAAAGCCTCGTTTTCAGTAAGATGGAACAAGATAGCAACTTGTTGGAAGTAACACATTTTGATGTGTGCAGTCCAATGAGTGCTGAGGCATGCAGTGAATATCGTTATGTTCTTACTTCACAGATGATTCGAGTAGATGTTGAGTATATTTACTTGATGAATCACGAGTCTGAATTATTGAAAGGTTCAAGTAATTTCAGTGTGAAGTTGAAAGATCGTCGTGACAAGAGGATAAAAGATCTATGATATGATCATAGAGATGAATATCTGAATCACGAGTTTGGCACAGAATTAAGACATTGTGGAAATTGTTTCACAACTGATACAGCCTGGAACACCATAGTGTGATGGTGTGTCCAAACGTCATAGTTGCACCCTATTGGATATGGTGCATACCATGATGTCTCTTATCGAGTTACCACTATCGTTCATGGGTTAGGCATTAGAGACAACCACATTCACTTTAAATAGGGCACCACATAATTCCGATGAGATGACACCGTATGAATTATGGTTTAGAGAAACCTAAGTTGTCGTTTCTTAAAGGTTTGGGGCTGCGACGCTTATGTGAAAAAGTTTCAGGATTAAGCTCGAACCCAAAGCGGATAAATGCATCTTCATAGGACACCCAAAACAGTTGGGTATACCTCCTAATTCAGATCCGAAAGCAATATGGAATTGTTTCTAGAATCGGGTCCTTTCTCGAGGAAAGGTTTCTCTCGAAAGAATTGAGTGGGAGGATGGTGGAGACTTGATGAGGTTATTGAACCGTCACTTCAACAAGTGTGTAGCAGGGCAGAGGAAGTTGTTCCTGTGGCACCTACACCAATTGAAGTGGAAGCTTATGATAGTGATCATGAAACTTCGGATCAAGTCACTACCAAACCTCGTGGGATGACAAGGATGCGTACTACTTCAGAGTGGTACGTAATCCTGTCTTGGAAGTCATGTTGCTAGACAACAATGAACCTACGAGCTATGGAGAAGCGATGGTGGGCCCGGATTCCGATAAATGGCTCAAGGCCATAAAACCCGAGAGAGGATCCATGTATGAAAACAAAGTGTAGACTTTGGAAGAACTACTTGATGGTCGTAAGGCTGTTAGGTACATATGGATTTTGAAAGGAAGACAGACAATGATGGTAAGTGTCACCATTGAGAAAGCTCGACTTGTCGTTAAGATGTTTTTCGACAAGTTCAAGGAGTTGACTACGATGAGACTTTCTCACTCGTAGCGATGCTAAGAGTCTGTTGGAATTATATTAGCAATTACTGCATTATTTATGAAATCTTGCAGATAGGATGTCAAAACATTGTTTCCTCGACGATTCTTGAGGAAAGGTTGTATGTGATACAACCGGAAGGTTTTGTCTATCCTGAAATATGCTAATAAGTATGCAAAGCTCCAGCAATCCTTCTGAGGACTGGAGTGAGCATCTCGGAGTTGGAATGTATGCTTTGATGATGATCAAAGATTTTGGGTGTATACAAAGTTTATGAGAAACTTGTATTTCCAAAGAAGTGAGTGGGAGCACTATAGAATTTCTGATGAGTATATGTTGTTGACATATTAATGATCAGAAATGACGTAGAATTTCTGGAAAGCATATAGGGTTATTTGGAAAGTGTTTTCAATGGAAAACCTGGATTAAGCTACTTGAACATTGAGCATCAAGATCTATAAGGATAGATCAAAACGCTTAATAGTACTTTCAAATGAGCACATGCCTTGACGTGATCTTGAAGGTGTTCAAGATGGATCAGTCAAAGAAGGAGTTCTTGCCTGAGTTGTAAGGTATGAAGTTAAGACTTAAAGCTCGACCATGGCAGAATAGAGAGAAAGGAACGAAGGTCGTCCCCTATGCTTAAGACATAGGCTCTACAGTATGCTATGCTGTGTACCGCACCTGAAGTGTGCTTTACCATGAGTCAGTCAAGGGGTACAAGAGTGATCCAAGAATGGATCACAGGACAGCGGTCAAAGTTATCCTTAGTAACTAGTGGACTAAGGAATTTTCTCAATTATGGAGGTGGTAAAAGAGTTCGTCGTAAAGGGTTACGTCGATGCAAGCTTAACACCTATCCGGATAGCTCTGAGTAGAGATACCGGATACGTATAATGGAGCAACAATTTAGAATAGCTCCAAGTAGAACAGTTATTTGGAATAGCTCCAAATAGAACGTGGTAGCTGCATCTAGGAGATGACATAGAGATTTGTAAAGCACACACGGATCTGAAAGGTTCAGACCCGTTGACTATAACCTCTCTCACAAGCATAACATGATCAAACCCAGAACTCATCGAGTGTTAATCACATGGTAAATGTGAACTAGATTATTGACTCTAGTAAACTCTTTGGGTGTTAGTCACATGGGGATGTGACCTTGAGTGTTAATCACATATCGATGTGAACTAGATTATTGACTCTAGTGCAAGTGGGAGACTGTTGGAAATATGCCCTAGAGGCAATAATAAATTGATTATTATTATATTTCCTTGTTCATGATAATCGTTTATTATCCATGCTAGAATTGTATTGATAGGAAACTCAGATACATGTGTGGATACATAGACAACACCATGTCCCTAGTAAGCCTCTAGTTGACTAGCTCGTTAATCAATAGATGGTTACGGTTTCCTGACCATGGACATTGGATGTCGTTGATAACGGGATCACATCATTAGGAGAATGATGTGATGGACAAGACCCAATCCTAAGCCTAGCACAAGATCATGTAGTTCGTATGCTAAAGCTTTTCTAATGTCAAGTATCATTTCCTTAGACCATGAGATTGTGCAACTCCCGGATACCGTAGGAGTGCTTTGGGTGTGCCAAACGTCACAACGTAACTGGGTGGCTATAAAGGTACACTACGGGTATCTCTGAAAGTGTCTGTTGGGTTGGCACGAATCGAGATTGGGATTTTGTCACTCCGTGTAAACGGAGAGGTATCTCTGGGCCCACTCGGTAGGACATCATCATAATGTGCACAATGTGACCAAGGGGTTGATCACGGGATGATGTGTTACGGAACGAGTAAAGAGACTTGCCGGTAACGAGATTGAACAAGGTATCGGTATACCGACGATCGAATCTCGGGCAAGTACCATACCGCTAGACAAAGGGAATTGTATACGGGATCGATTGAGTCCTTGACATCGTGGTTCATCCGATGAGATCATCGTGGAACATGTGGGAGCCAACATGGGTATCCAGATCCCGCTGTTGGTTATTGACCGGAGAACATCTCGGTCATGTCTGCATGTCTCCCGAACCCGTAGGGTCTACACACTTAAGGTTCGATGACGCTAGGGTTATAAAGGAAGCTTGTATGTGGTTACCGAATGTTGTTCGGAGTCCCGGATGAGATCCCGGACGTCACGAGGAGTTCCGGAATGGTCCGGAGGTAAAGATTTATATATAGGAAGTCCTGTTTCGGCCATCGGGACAAGTTTCGGGGTCATCGGTATTGTACCGGGACCACCGGAAGGGTCCCGGGGGCCCACCGGGTGGGGCCACCTGCCCCGGGGGGCCACATGGGCTGTAGGGGGTGCGCCTTGGCCTACATGGGCCAAGGGCACCAGCCCCTAGAGGCCCATGCGCCAAGATATAGGAAAAAGGGGAGAGTCCTAAAGGGGGAAGGCACCTCCGAGGTGCCTTGGGGAGGATGGACTCCTCCCCCCCTCTTAGCCGCACCCCTTCCTTGGAGGAAGGGGCAAGGCTGCGCCTCCCCCCTCTCCCCTGCCCCTATATATAGTGGAGGGGAGGGAGGGCATCCATACCTGAGCCCTTGGCGCCTCCCTCCCTCCCGTGACACCTCCTCCTCTCCCGTAGGTGCTTGGCGAAGCCCTGCAGGATTGCCACGCTCCTCCATCACCACCACGCCGTTGTGCTGCTGCTGGATGGAGTCTTCCTCAACCTCTCTCTCTCTCCTTGCTGGATCAAGGCGTGGGAGACATCGTCGAGCTGTACGTGTGTTGAACGCGGAGGTGCCGTCCGTTCGGCACTAGGATCATCGGTGATCTGAATCACGACGAGTACGACTCCATCAACCCCGTTCACTTGAACGCTTCCGCTTAGCGATCTACAAGGGTATGTAGATGCACTCTCCTTTCTACTCGTTGCTGGTTTCTCCATAGATAGATCTTGGTGACGCGTAGGAAAATTTTGAATTTCTGCTACGTTCCCCAACACACATACCCTCGTAGACCGAAAGCAGAAGCGTTAGAACAAGGCGGTTGATGTAGTCGTACGTCTTCACGGCCCGACCGATCAAGCACCAAAACTACAGCACCTCCGATTTCTAGCACACGTTCAGCTCGATGACTTCCCTTGAACTCCGATCCAGCCGAGTGTCGAGGGAGAGTTCCGTCCGTACGACGGCATGGTGACGATCTTGATGTTCTACCATCGCAGGGCTTCACCTAAGCATCGCTACAATATTATCGAGGAGGACTATGGTGGAGGGGGCACCGCACACGGCTAAGAGATCCAAGGATCAATTGTTCTGTCTAGAGGTGCCCCCCTACCCCCGTATATGAAGGTTCAAGGGGGAGGGGGCGGCCGGCCAGGAGGAGGGCGCGCCAAGGGGGGAGTCCTACTCCCACCGGGAGTAGGAGTCCTCCTTCCCGTGTTGGAGTAGGAGAGAAGGAAAGAGGGGGACAGGAGGAAGAAAAAGGGGGCTGCACCCCTTGTCCAATTTGGACCAGAGGGGGGCTGCACGCCTCGTTCCTTTCGGCCTCTCTCCTCTATTCCCGTATGGCCCAATAAGGCCCATATACTCCACGGCGAATTCCCGTAACTCTCTGGTACTCCGAAAAATACCCGAATCACTCGGAACCTTTCCAAAGTCCGAATATAGTCGTCCAATATATCGATCTTTACGTCTCGACCATTTCGAGACTCCTCGTCATGTCCCCGATCTCATCCGGGACTCTGAACTCTTTCGGTACATCAAAACACATAAACTCATAATATAACTGTCATCGAAACCTTAAGCGTGCGGACCCTACGGGTTCAAGAACAATGTAGACATGACCGAAACATGTTTCCGGTCAATAACCAATAGCGGAACCTGGATGCTCATATTGGCTCCCACATATTCTACGAAGATATATTTATCGGTCAAATTGAATAACAACATACGTTGTTCCCTTTGTCATCGGTATGTTACTTGCCCGAGATTTGATCATCGGTATCTCAATACCTAGTTCAATCTCGTTACCGGCAACTCTCTTTACTCGTTCTGTAATACATCATCTCGCAACTAACTCATTAGTCACATTGCTTGCAAGGCTTATAGTGATGTGCATTACATAGAGGGCCCAGAGATACCTCTCCGACAATCGGAGTGACAAATCCTAATATCGAAATATGCCAACCCAACATGTACCTTCGGAGACACCTGTAGAGCTCCTTTATAATCACCCAGTTATGTTGTGACGTTTGGTAGCACACAAAGTGTTCCTCCGGTAAACGGGAGTTGCATAATCTCATAGTCATAGGAACATGTATAAGTCATGAAGAAAGCAATAGCAACATACTAAACGATCAAGTGCTAAGCTAACGGAATGGGTCAAGTCATCACATCATTCTCCTAATGATGTGATCCCGTTAATCAAATAACAACTCATGTCTATGGTTAGGAAACTTAACCATCTTTGATTAACGAGCTAGTCAAGTAGAGGCATACTAGTGACATTATGTTTGTCTATGTATTCACACATGTATTATGTTTCTGGTTAATACAATTCTAGCATGAATAATAAACATTTATCATGAAATAAGGAAATAAATAATAACTTTATTATTGCCTCTAGGGCATATTTCCTTCAGTCCCCCACTTGCACTAGAGTCAATAATCTAGTTCACATCATCTTGTGATTTAACACCAATATTCACATCTGTATGTGATTAACACCTATAGTTCACATTGTCATGTGACCAACACCCAAAAGGTTTACTAGAGTCAATAATCTAGTTCACATCGCTATGTGATTAACACCCAAAGAGTACTAAGGTATGATCATGTTTTGCTCATGAGTGAAGTTTAGTCAACGTGTCTGTCACATACAGAGCCGTATGTATTTTTGCAAATATTCTTTGTCTACAATGCTTTGCACGGAGCTACTCTAGCTAATTGCTCTCACTTTCAATATGTATCCAAATTGAGACTTAGAGTCATCTGGATCGGTGTAAAAGTTTACATTGACGTAACTCTTTACAACGAACTCTTTTATCACTTCCATAATTGAGAAACATTTCCTTAGTCCTCACTAAGGATATTCTTGACCGCTGTCCAGTGATCTACTCCTAGATCAAAATTGTATTCCCTTGCCAAAATCAGAGCAAGGTATACAATAGGTCTGGTACACAACATAGCATACTTTATAGAACCTATGACTGAGGCATAGGGAATGACTTTTCATTCTCTTTCTATTTTCTGCCATGGTCGGGTTTTGAGTCTTACTCAACTTCACACCTTGCAACACAGGCAAGAACTCCTTCTTTGACTGTTCCATTTTGAACTACTTCAAAATCTTATCAAGGTATGTACTCATTGAAAAATCTTATCAAGCATCTTGATCTATCTATATAGATCTTGATGCTCAATGTGTAACATAGCTTTACTGAGGTCTTTCTTTTAAAGAAATCCTTTCAAACACTTCTTTATGCTTTCCAGAAAAATTCTACATCATTTCTGATCAACAATATGTCACTCACATATACTTATCGGAAAGGCTGTAGTGCTCCCACTCACTTTATTGTAAATACAGGCTTCACTGCAAGTCTGTATAAAACTATATGCTTTGATCAACTTATCAAAGTGTATATTCCAACTCCGAGATGCTTACACCAGTCCATAGATGGATTGCTGGAGCTTGCACATTTTGTTAGCACCTTTAGGATTGACAAAAACTTTCTGGTTGCATCATATACAACTCTTCTTTAAGAAATCCATTAAGGAATGTAGTTTTGACATCCATTTGCCAGATTTCATAAAGTGTGGCAATTTGCTAACATGATTCGGACAGACTTAAGCATCGCTGCGAGTGAGAAAATCTCATCGTAGTCAACACCTTGAAATTTGTCAAAAATCTTTGTCGACAAGTCGAGCTTTGTAGATAGTAACACTACTATCAGCGTCTGTCTTCCTCTTGAAGATCCATTTATTTTCTATGGCTTGCCGATCATCGAGCAAGTCCATCAAAGTCCATACTTTGTTCTCATACATGGATCCCATCTTAGATTTCATGGCCTCAAGCCATTTCGTGGAATCTGGGCTCATCATCGCTTCCTCATAGTTCGTAGGTTCATCATGGTCTAGTAACATGACTTCAGAATAGGATTACCATGCCACTCTGGTGCGGATCTTAATCTGGAAGATCTACAAATTTTGGTAGTAACTTGATCTGAAGTTTCATGATCATCATCTTTAGCTTCCTCACTAATTGGTGTAGGAATCACTAGAACTAATTTCTGTGATGAACTACTTTCCAATTTGGGAGAAGGTACAATTACCTTATCAAGCTCTACTTTCCTCCCACTCACTTCTTTCGAGAGAAACTCCTTCTCTAGAAAGGATCCATCTTAGCAACGAATAACTTGCCTTTGGATCTGTGATAGAAGGTGTACCCAATAGTTACCTTTGGGTATTCTATGAAGACACACTTCTCCGATTTGGGTTCGAGCTTATCAGGTTGAAACTTTTTCACATAAGCATCGCAGCCCCAAACTTTAAGAAATGACAACTTTGGTTTCTTGCCAAACCGCAGTTCATAAGGCGTCGTCTCAAACGGATTTTGATGCTGCCCTATTTAAATTGAATGCAACTGTCTCTAATGCATAGCCCCAAAATGATAATGGTAACTCGGTAAGAGACATCATCACTACTAGGGAAATCCTATACACAGAAACTTACCAGCAGCGCTGCTCAAAATACAATGCTACTGCTACTTAGCAGTAGCGCGTGATAGCAAAACGCGCTACTGAAAGGAAAATAGCAGTAGCGCGTCCTCCGCAAAACGCGCTACTGCTCTAATTTCCATGACCTCGCCCCCCGCTAGTTTTAGCAGCAGCACCCTATAATGCACCGCGCTACTGCTATTCAGATTAGCTGTAGCGCGTTTCGGCAAACGCGCTACAACTATCCCTACCTTATCCCCACGCGCACGAACGACCCTCTCTGTCACTCACACTCTCACTCTCGCCCGCGTGCCGATAACCGTCGTCGTGCGTCGCTGCCGCCGCTGCCTTCGTCCGTCCACCGCCGAGGTACTCCCCTCCTTCCGTCCCTCCTCCCTCCTCCTCGCACATCCTCCCCCCACCTACGGCCGCCCCTCCCTCCTCCGCCGCCGCCCTCCTCCCTCCTCCTGCGGCCGCCACTCCTCCCTTCGCCGCCGGCAGCCCTCCTCCCACCACCCTCGGCCTCACCGCCGCCACCCGAGCCCACCCAACACCGCCGCCTCCCGATCCCGCCCTCGCCGCCCCTAGCTACCTCTCTGTCGCCCCCCACCCCCTGCAACTAGTTAGTACTAGAATTAGTAGTGGTAGATGTTAATTTAGGGTTCATAGCTAGTACTAGATGTTGCTTAGTTAGTACTAGATTTTTAGTACTGGTAGGTGTTAATTTAGGGTTCACATTAGTACTAGATTTTTAGTAGTAGATGTTAATTAGTAGTAGTGATGGTACTAGTTAACTAGGGCAGTATGATTAATAGTAGTTGTAGTTGAACTACTTTAGTTGTAGTTGAACTAGTTTACTAAGTAAATTAATAAACAAGTTGAACTAGTTGAATTAATAGAACAAATGTATTTTTAGTAAGATAATTAATATAACTAGTTGAACTACTTTATTTTTAGAAAGAACTAGTTTTTTTCTATTTATAGTAAGTTTATATTTAGTAAGAACTAGTTGAATTACTAAAACTAGTTGAACATGTCATATTTGTTGTAATTTTTTTAGTTTAAGCAATTATTCGGGATGTATTAGTGATAACTTACACGGTTTCAGGTGACCACCGTCGTCCCCGTCACTGACCCCCACCGACATCCCCGCCGTCGTCCCAGTCACCGACCCCATCTGACATCGAGGTGAGACCAGCCAAATATCATTGTATATTTTGTGTTGTTGCTCAAATAGGATATGTGATTGACCAAGTGGTCGTTCATGTTCAGTTTACATCTCTGAGTGGCCTATGTTTTGCCGGAGTGTTGATTAATTTCCGTTCCGGCAAATTTCAGGCGCTCGATATATCCTATTTTAGCAAAGGTCATGCCAGATTTTTTCGTGAATTTTGGCATGACTTGTGCTAGAATATGTACACATTTAATCTTTGAATTATGAATGTAGGAAATGTCGTACTCGGACGACGACAGTCTCCCGAGGGAGTGCAGCTGGTGCCACGACGATCGAGGTATGTGCGACAGGTTCGTTGAGCTGGACGAAGATCGGCGCTTCAGCATTAAGCTCGAGGAGACCTTCGATGTTGAAACGGTACGCAACAACGACAAGTGTTTTTTTCGTAATTAAGCATGACTTCAACTATTTCAACGACTAATTTTCATATTTTTACAATTCGACTAGCTTATTCCATGACATGCAAGACGCTTTGTCTTCGAGAGGATGGGTTTTGAAGACCATGAAAATTTTGAAACAAAGAAAATACATCTAAGGACCCATCATGATATGGATTTTGAAGTAAATCTGTGCAATGCTCATAGCGTAACCCATTTTGGTTGCCAAAATTGGGAAGCACTTTGCAAAATGTATGGTTTTTATGAGGGTATGATTGTCACCATGGATCTTGGTGATCCTGACATCGAGCAAGACAATATGGACATTTGGGTCCTTCTTGATACGCTTCCGATTGTACCGCTATGTGAGATTCTCAAACATAGTTATTAACTAATTTATATTGCTTATTTCAAAATATTTGATAGCTAATTTCCATTGATAGCTTATTTTGATTTTCCAAAGACTGTGCAGAAGATGGTAGATAAAACCCACTACACCGATGGCATCGAATTAACGTATAAGGAGAAAAATCATCTGATCGCGTTTTGTACTCTTCTTGAGAATTACAATAACTATTATCGAACTCCTCCAAATTATGGTGAATACGTGCCACTAGTGCATGTGTTGAACCACGGTAACTTCTCTGGAGATACCCTGGTAAGATTTTTTTTACTATTACGACATCCGTGCATCTTTTGCATACTTCTAAAACTAGTACATCATTGCTAACTACGAAGTTATTATTATATTTTTCAACAGAAACTCCCGATGGATTGTGTGCCTCATTTATGTCTCTGAATGGTCGCCTCTCAGTTCTGAACATACTGCCAGGTAAATCTAGGGAGCTCACATGTGCATATCGGATTTCTAAAACCGGTGAACACATGATCATCAAAGAATGGAAGAAATGTATGGACATTCGCAAGGAGGTTCTTGGAAGTAACATTCAGCGAAAGGCAAGAATTGGAGACAGGCTAATCTCCATTCTCCATAATGGAGAGTTAGGGGCTATCTTGTTTTTTGCTATTTTACCTTAGAAAATGTAGTAGGTCTTAATCGAATGTAGTAGGTCCTATGAGGTACAATATGTTTATTATGTGGTAATGTGTTAGAGTTGATAATGAGGAGTACTTGTGATTACGACTAGTGACCAATTTGCTATGACAATGATGTATTATGATGATAAGTTGTTAATGATATGATGATGATGATGATATTATTATATCATTGGGTGAAAGAACCGCGGATTAGTTTCAAGTGGATGGACATCCACTTGAAACTAGTCCACGGTTCTTTCACCCCGTGATGTAATAACTCATTATGATGTAAAAACAATCTCTAAATTACTGTTGTATGAAAACTTGTGTAAAGGTGTATGAATACAATATGAAATAAAAAAGAAATAAAATACTAAATAATAGTAGTAGCGCGGTTCTGAAGAACCGCTACTACTAAGTCAATTTAGCAGTAGCGTGCATACAGGCGCGCTATTGCTAAGGTTTAGCGGTAGCGCCTTATCAGTAGCGCTCCTTCCCGCGCTACTGATAGGCCTAAAACCCGCGCTGCTGCTAGGCTTTTCCCTAGTAGTGCATAGATCACACCATATCTAACAAAGTGCGGTTACGATGTTCGGACACACCATAACGCTGTAGTGTTCCAGGTGGCGTGAGCTGTGAAACTATTCCACATTGTTTTATATGAAGGCCAAACTCGTAACTCAAATATTCTCCTGTATGATCATATTGTAGAAACTATATTTTCTTGTTACGATGATTCTCCACTTCACTCTGAAATTCTTTGAACTTTTCAAATGTTTCAGACTTGTGCTTCATTAAGTAGATATACTCATATCTGCTCAAATCATCTGTGAAGGTCAGAAAATAACGATACCTGCCACGAGCATCAACACTCATTGGAACGCATACATCGGTATGTATTATTTCCAACAAGTCAGTAGCTCATTCCATTGTTCCGGAGAACGGAGTTTTAGTCATCTTTCCCAAAAGGCACGGTTCGTAAGCATCAAATGATTCATAACCAAGTGATTCTAAAAGTCCATCTTAATGGAGTTTCTTCATGCGCTGTACACCGATATGACACAAACGGCAGTGCCACAAATAAGTTGCGGTATCATTATCAACTTTGCATCTTTTGGCATCAATATTATGAATATGTGTGTCACTACGATCGAGATCCAACAAACGATTTTCATTGGGTGTATAACCATTGATGGTTTTATTCATGTAAACAGAACAACAATTATTCTCTAACTTTATATGAATAACCATATTGCAATAAACATGATCAAATCATATTCATGCTCAACACAAATGCCAAATAACATTTATTTAGGTTTAACACTAATCCCGAGAGTATATGGAGTGTGCGATGATGATCATATCAATCTTGGAACCACTTCCAACACACATCGTCACTTCACCCTCAACTAGTCTCTATTTATTTTGTAACTCCTATTTCGAGTTACTAATTTTTAGCAACCGAACAAGTATTAAATACTCAGGGGCTACTATAAACACTAGTAAGGTACACATCAATAACCTGTATATCGAATATACCCTCGTTCACTTTGCCATCCTTCTTATCCACCAAATATCCAGGGCATTTCCGCTTCTAGTGACCATTTCCTTTGCAGTGTAAGCACTCAGTTTCAGGCTTTTGTCCAACTTCGGGCTTCTTTGCGGGAGTGACAACTTGCTTGTCATTCTACTTGAAGTTCCCTTTCTTTCCCTTTGCCATTTTCTTGAAACTAGTGGTCTTGTCAATCATCAACACTTGATGCTCTTTTTTGATTTCTACCTTCGTCGATTTCAGCATCACGAAGAGCTCGGGAATCATTTTCGTCATCCCTTGCATTATAGTTCATCACGAAGTTCCAGTAACTTGGTGATGGTGACTAGAGAACTCTGCCAATCACTATCTTATTTGGAAGATTAACTCCCACTTGATTCAAGCGATTGTAGTACTTAGACAATATAAGTACTTGCTCACTAGTTGAGCAATTCTCCTCCATCTTTTAGGCGAAGTATTTGTCAAAGGTCTCATACCTCTTGACACGGGCATGAGTCTGAAATATCAATTTCATCTCTTGAAACATCTTATATGTTCCATGGCGTTTCAAAAACATTTTTTTAGTCCCGGTTCTAAGCCATAAAGCATGGTGCACAAAACTATCAAGTAGTCATCATATTGAGCTAGCCAAACGTTCATAACGTCTGCATCTGCTCCTGCAATAGGTCTGTCACATAGCGGTGCATCAAGGACATAATTCTTCTGTGCAGCAATGAGGATAAACCTCATATCACGGACCAAGTCCACATCATTGCTACTAACATCTTTCAACTTAGTTTTCTCTAGGAACACATAAAAACATAGGGAAGCAAAAACATAGGGAAGCAACAACGCGAGCTATTGATCTACAACATAATTTGCAAAATACTACCAGGACTAAGTTTATGATAAATTAAAGTTCAATTAATCATATTACTTTAAGAACTCCCACTTAGATAGACATCCCTCTAGTCATCTAAGCGATCACGTGATCCAAATCAACTAAACCATGTCCGATCATCACGTGAGATGGAGTAGTTTTCAATGGTGAACATCACAATGTTGATCATATCTACTATATGATTCACGTTCGACCTTTCAGTCTCCGTGTTCTGAGGCCATATCTGTATATGCTAGGCTCATCAAGTTTAACCTGAGTATTCCACGTGTGCAACTGTTTTGCACCCGTTGTATTTGAACGTAGAGCCTATCACACCCAATCATCACGTGGTGTCTCAGTACGAAGAACTTTCGCAATGGTGCATACTCAGGGAGAACACTTCTTGATAATTAGTGAGAGATCATCTTAAAATGCTACCGTCAATCAAAGCAAGATAAGATGCATAAAGGATAAACATCACATGCAATCAATATAAGTGATATGATATGGCCATCATCATCTTGTGCTTGTGATCTCCATCTCCAAAGCACCGTCGTGATCACCATCGTCACCGGCGCGACACCTTGATCTCCATCGTAGCATCATTGTCGTTTCTCCATCTATTGCTTCTACGACTATTGCTACCGCTTAGTGATAGAGTAAAGCAATTACAGGGCGCTTGCAATTCATACAATAAAGCGACAACCATATGGCTCCTGCCAGTTGGCCGATAACTCGGTTACAAAACATGATCATCTCATACAATAAAATATAGCATCATGTCTTGACCATATCACATCACAACATGCCCTGCAAAAACAAGTTGGACGTCCTCTACTTTGTTGTTGTAAATTTTACGTGGCTGCTACGGGCTGAGCAAGAACCGTTCTTACCTATGCATCAAAACCACAATGATAGTTCGTCAAGTTAGTGTTATTTTAACCTTCACAAGGACCGGGCGTAGCCACACTCGGTTCAACTAAAGTTGGAGAAACTGACACCCGCCAGCCATCTGTGTGCAAAGCACGTCAGTAGAACCAGTCTCGCGTAAGTGTACGTGTAATGTCGGTCCGGGCTGCTTCATCCAACAATACCGCCGAACCAAAGTATGACATGCTGGTAAGCAGTATGACTTGTATCGCCCACAACTCACTTGTGTTCTACTCGTGTATATAACATCTACGCATAAAAACTGGCTCGGATGCCACTGTTGGGGAACATAGTAATTTCAAAAAAAATCCTACGCACACACAGGATCATGGTGATGCATAGCAACGAGAGGGGAGAGTGTGTCCATGTACCCTCGTAGACAGAAAGTGAAAGCGTTAGAACAACGCAGTTGATGTAGTCGTCCGTCTTCACGGCCCGACCGATCAAGCACCGAAACTATGGCACCTCCGAGTTCTAGCACACGTTCAGCTCGATGACATCCCTCGAACTCCGATCTAGCCGAGTGTCGACGGACAGTTCCGTCAGCACGACGGTGTGGTGACGATCTTGATGTTCTACCGTCGCAGGGCTTCGCCTAAGCACTGCTACAATATTATCGAGGAGGACTATGGTGGAGGGGGGCACCGCACACGGCTAAGAGATCCAAGGATCAATTGTTCTGTCTAGAGGTGCCCCCCTGCCCCCCATATATAAAGGCTCAAGGGGGAGGGGGCGGCCGGCCAGGAGGAGGGCGCGCCAAGGGGGGAGTCCTACTCCCACCGGGAGTGGGACTCCTCCTTCCCTTGTTGGAGTAGGAGAGAAGGAAAGAGGGGGAGAGGAGGAAGGAAAAGGGGGTTGCACCCCTTGTCCAATTCGGACCAGAGGGGAGCTGTGCGCCTCCTTCCTTTCGGCCTCTCTCCTCGATTCCCGTATGGCCCAATAAGGCCCATATACTCCCCGGCAAATTCCTGTAACTCTCCGATACTATGAAAAATACCCGAATCACTCAGAACCTTTCCGAAGTCCGAATATAGTTGTCCAATATATCGATCTTTAAGTCTCGACCATTTCGAGACTCCTCGTCATGTCCCCGATCTCATCCGGGACTCCAAACTCCTTCGGTACATCAAAACACATAAACTCATAATATAACTGTCATGGAAACCTTAAGCGTGCGGACCCTACGGGTTCGAGAGCAATGTAGACATGACCGAAACATGTTTCCGGTCAATAACCAATAGCGGAACCTGGATGCTCATATTGGCTCCCACATATTCTACGAAGATCTTTATCGGTCAAACCACATAACAACATACGTTGTTTCCTTTGTCATCGGTATGTTACTTGCCCGAGATTCTATCGTCGGTATATCAATACCTAGTTCAATCTCGTAACCGACAAGTCTCTTTCCTCGTTCGGTAATACATCATCTCGTAACTAACTCATTAGTCACATTGCTTGCAAGGCTTATAGTGATGTGCATTACCGAGAGGGCCCAGAGATACCTCTCCGACAATCGGAGTGACAAATCCTAATTTCGAAATACGCCAACCAAACATGTACCTTCGGAGACACCTGTAAAGCTCCTTTATAATCACTCAGTTACGTTGTGACGTTTGGTAGCACACAAAGTGTTCCTCCGGTAAACAGGAGTTGCATAATCTCATAGTCATAGGAACATCGATAAGTCATGAAGAAAGCAATAGCAACATACTAAAACAATCGAGTGCTAAGCTAACGAAATGGGTCAAGTCAATCACATCATTCTCCTAATTATGTGATCCCGTTAATCAAATAACAACTCATGTATATGGTTAGGAAACTTAACCATCTTTGATTAACGAGCTAGTCAAGTAGAGGCATACTAGTGACATTATGTTTGTCTATGTAGTCACACATGTATTATGTTTCCGGTTAATACAATTCTAGCATGAATAACAAACATTTTTCATGAAATAAGGAAATAAATAATAACTTTATTATTGCCTCTAGGGCATATTTCCTTCCGGGTGAACAAATTATTGTCGAGCAATTGATAGAAAAGCGAATAATTATGACGTTATCTAGGACTGATCATGTATATAGGCATCACGTCCGCAACAAGTAGACCGACTCCTGCCTGCATCTACTACTATTACTCCACACATCGACCGCTATCCAGCATGCATCTAGAGTATTAAGTTCATAAGAACAGAGTAACGCATTAAGCAAGATAACATGATGTAGAGGGATAAACTCAAGCAATATGATATAAACCCCATCTTTTTATCCTCGATGGCAACAATACAATATGTGCTTTGCAACGCTTTATGTCACAGGGTAAGAACACCGCAAGATTGAACCCAAAGCTAAGCACTTCTCCCATGGCAAGAAAGATCAATCTAGTAGGCCAAACCAAACCTATAATTCGAAGAGACTTGCAAAGATAACTCAATCACATAAAAGAATTCAGAGAAGATTCAATTATTATCCATAGATAAACTTGATCATAAACCCACAATTCATCGGATCTCGACAAAAACACCGCAAAAAGAGATTACATCGAATAGATCTCCACAAAAGAGGGGGAGATCATTGTATTGAGATCCAAAAAGAGAGAAGAAACCAACTAGCTAATAACTATGGACCCGAAGGTCTATGGTAAACTACTCACAACTCATCGGAAGGGCTATGGTGTTGATGTAGAAGCCCTCCATGGTGGAATCCCCCTCCGGCAGAACGACGGCGACGGCTCCAAGATGGGATCTCGCGGATACAGAAGGTTACGGTGGTGGAAATTGTGTTTCGGTTGCTCCTTGGATGTTTTTGGGGTATGTAGGCTTATATAGGAGGAAGAAGTAGGTCGGTGGCCACCCGAGGGGCCCACGAGACAGGGGGCGCGCCCTATAGGGGGGGCGCCCTACCCTCTCGTGGCCGCCTCGGCTGCTTATTGACTTGCACTCCAAGTCCTCTGGATCATGTTCGTTCCAAAAATCACGCTTCCGAATGTTTCATTCCGTTTGGACTCCGTTTGATATTCCTTTCCTTCGAAATACTGAAATAGACAAAAAAACAGCAATATGGGTTGGGCCTCCGGTTAGTAGGTTAGTCCCAAAAATGATAATAATGTGTAAAATAAAGCCCATAAACAACCAAAACAGGTAATATAATAGCATGGAACAATCAAAAATTATAGATACGTTGGAGATGTATCACTACTCTAACATCAAAGTCACTTATATTATTGTTCATTTCATCAAGCAACTCTCTTTGAGATTTAGCAACTTGTTCTAATTGAGTTTGAACCTTAGAGGCATGCTTTCCTACACCTCTAACATCATTTGAGATTCTAAATAACAAGTCACTTAAGCAAGCAATCATATCAGAGTTGTATTTCAATTGTTTCATAACATTTGCATTGAAGTGATCTTCCTTTCTAATGTAATTATCAAACTCATAAAGGCATTGACTAGGATGTTTATTATGAGGATTATCACTATCACTGAATTTCACTAAAGAATTTACCTCTACCACATTAGGTGGTGGTGGTGTATCAAGCCCATGTATTTCTTCAATAGGAGGTAAATTTTTGACATCCTTGACTTTAATACCTTTTTCCTTCATAGATTTATTTGCCTCTTGCATATCTTCAGGACTGAGATATAAAATACCCCTCTTGTGGGTTTAGGCGGTGTTTCAGAAGGAGTCCAATCATCATAATTTTTTAGTATGTTATTCAATAATTCTTCAGCTTGCTCAATAGTTTGTTCCCTGAAAACACAACCAGCACAACTATCTAGGAAATCCCTAGAAGCATTGGTTAGTCCACTATAGAAGATATCAAGTATTTCATTTTTCTTAAGGGGATGATCAGGCAGAGAATTAATCAATTGGAGAAGCCTCCCCCAAGCTTATGGGAGACTCTCTTCTTAAATTTGCACAAAGTTAAATATTTCCTGCAAAGCAGCTTGTATCTTATGAGCAAGGAAATATTTTTCAGAGAAGTAATAAATCATATCCTGGGGACTACACACACAACCAGAGCAAGAGTATTGTACCAAGCTTTAGCATCACCCTTTAATCAGAATGGAAATAATTTGAGGATATAGTAATAGCGAATCTTCTCATCATGAGCAAAAAGAGTGGCTATGTGTCATTCAACTTAGTAAGATGTGCCACAACAATTTCCGTTTCATAACCATGGAAAGGATCAGATTCAAGCAAAGTAATCAACTCTGGGTCGACAGAGAATTCATGATCCTGGTAACAATAAAGATAGGTGAAGTAGCAAACTTAGTTTCACATTTCATTCTATCATTCAAAGATCTTTCTTTATACTTGCATAATAATTTTTCTAGATCATCTCTATCCTTAGAAGCAAGAATATCTCTAGTTGCCTCCTCACCAATAACATAACCTTCTCGTACCTTTAGCAATTCATATCTAGGAGGGCTAGTGTTTCAAGATTTTCAGTTTCAAGCTCATCATCAGTTTCAACAATATCATGTTGTCTTACTCTAGCAATATATTCATCAAGAAATTCACCTAGTGGCACATTATCATCAAGAAAGGTACTAGCATCATCATGAGTAGCATTCATAGCAGAAGTAGCATCATCAATAACTTGCGACATATCAAAATTAATAGTATGTGGTGGTGTTGCAAGTTTATTTATAACAGAAGGTGAATCAAGTGCGGAGCTAGATGGCAGTTTCTTACCTCCTCTCGTCTTAGAGGAAAAAATCTTAGTCTTAGCATCCTTCAGATTCTTCATAGTGACAATTTGCCCAAGTGACTCAACAAGTATAGCTATGCTCCCCGGCAACAGCGCCTGAAAAAGGTCTTGATAACCCACAAGTATAGGGGGGCACAAAAATTTTCGAGGGTAGAGTATTCAACCCAAATTTATAGATTCAACACAAGGGGAGACAAAGAATACTTGCAAGTATTAGCAGTTGAGTTGTCAATTCAACTAGACCTGGAGATTAATTATCTGCAACAAAGTGATCAATAGCAAAGTAGTATGATAGTTTTGCCTGTAGTGGTAGCAGCAACAGTAACAGTAACAGTGATAGTAGTGGTTTTGTAGCAAGTGCAATAGTAACAATAGCAGTAGTAGCTTAGCAAGATCAATATGTAGGAAAATTGTAGGCATTGGATCGGCGATTCGTTGGATGATATTCATCATGAGACAGTCATAACCTAGGGCGATGCGGCACTAGCTCCAGTTCATAAATATAATGTATGCATGTATTCCGTAAATAGTCATACATGCTTATGGAAAGAACTTGCATGAAATATTTTGTCCTACCCTCCTGTGGCAGCGGGGTCCTATTGGAAACTACGGGATATTAAGGCCTCCTTTTAATAGAGAACCGGAACAAAGCATTACCACAAGGTGAATACATGAACTCCCCAAACTACGGTCATCACCGAGAGTGGTCCCAACTATTGTCACTCCGGGGTTGCCGGATCATAACACGTAGTAGGTGACTATAACTTGCAAGATCAAATCTAGAACATACATATAATGGTGATAACATAAACAGTTCAGATCTGAATCATGGCACCCGGGCCCAAAGTGACAAGCATTAAGCATGGCAAAGTCATAGCAACATCAATCTCAGAACATAATGGATACTAGGGATCAATCCCTAAAAATACTAACTTGATTACATGATAAATCTCATCCAACTCCTCACCGACTAGCGAGCCTACGAAGGAATTACACACTCCCAGTGGGGAGCATCATGTAGTTGGAGATGGATAAGGGTTGGTGATGACGAAGATTTAAGATCCCCTTCTCCGGAGCCCCAGACGGACTCCAGATCAGGCCTCCGGATGAAGAACATGAGACGATGGCAGCTCGCTCTCGTGAAACATGATAATACTTTCTCCCTGATTTTTCTGGAAAAATAGGATTTATAGTGTCGGTTTCAGGGTCTGCGGGGCCACCAGGTGGGGACAAACCACCTGGGTGCGCTTGGAGGGGGTGGCACGCCCTAGTGGGTTGTGCCCACCCAGGTGCCCTCTCTGGTGGTTCTTGGCTCTAGAAATTATCTTTTATTGTATAAAATATCCTCACAATGTTTCGTTCTATTCCAATAACTTATATTTCTGCACAAAAACAACACCATGGTAGATCTGCTGCAAACAGCATCAGTCTGGGTTAGTTTCATTCAAATCATGCAAATTAGAGTCCAAAACAAGAGGAAAAGCGTTAGGAAAAGTAGATACGACAGAGACATATCACACACTCCCCTGTTTCTGGGTCGAAAGTTCCCCAACCCTAAGAAACCAAGTCCTTGCACGGTCTAGCCAGCTCAATGTTGCTGGTTGGACCCCTTTAACAAGCAGGTCTTGCTCAGCTTTGTGCCAGAATGACCGGGATTTATAGTCTCCACTTGACCCCATTTGATGGCGATACTTCTTCTTTGCAGCATTTTTCTTGTTTGTCGTCGGCCTTTTCATACCCTTCTCCGATTTCTTGTAGGTCACAAATGCGGGCCAGTGATCTCTTATCTTCTCATATAGACCGATGAATTCTGGAGTCTTCTCTTTGTCGACAAACTTTGTGTTCAACTCTTTCTTCCAGTTCCTAAATAGATCTGCCATCTTCTTAAGAGCAAACTCTTTGACCTTTGGCTCTATAACTGGGTTATTCGGATCCTCCTCTGGCGGGAGGATGAAATTTGTCAACAACGAGGTCCAAAGATCACCTTTCAGTCTATCCTAGACATAAGAAACTTCAGGGTCGCCCTTACTCTTAATCCATTGCTGGATGCTTATCGGGACGATGTCCCTAACAATAGCTCCGATCCACACTGAGATACAAATGTGTCCTTGGTCCGCTAGGGAGCAATCGGTTGGTCATCGTTTGTGATTTCTGTGATCGTGAACTTTTCATCCTGGCGCAACCTTTTCTTCACGCCTCGTCTCCTTAAGACAGTTTGGCTCGATTCAGAGGGCTATAAAAGAAGAAATAAGTGTTAATATATGTGCATACCAAAACAATTAATGCATCAAGTCAGCACAAGCTTAATTAATATATATACCTCGCCGGACTTTGCAATAGCTCCCTCCTCCGTTCGGTCACCATAGTCGTCATCATAATCTCCTTCCTCCGCCATTCGGTCACCAGAGCCGTCATAATCTCCTTCCTCCTCCATTGTTGGATTACTGAAGCCGTCATCCTCTCCTTCCTGACCATCCGTGTTGCTGAGAGATGACAAGGTATCAGCTCCGTCGCGGATTATATCCCCTAACAACTCTTCTTGTTCCAAGTCTCTGTCCATGGTTTCTGCAAATTTTACAACATGGAAATATACACAAACATGAGAGATGGATATATTAATGGCAAACATAGACCTATAGCTAATCACAACAAGGAATCATATGCATATATGAGCAATGGATTAGTTGCGGACCGCCTCTCTCATGCATGTCCGATGTCCCCCCTCATGTCGAAGTTATCGGGCCTGGGTTATACTTTCAGGGTTTGGGTGGCCTCAATATAAATCTAGACTTGTTTTGGTTTGGGGTGGCCTCGACAACGCTTTTTCAGTCCCGGTTTGGGTGGACTTGAGAATTGGTCGGGCGAGAGGGGGTTGATCGACGTCCCCCCTCATGTCGTAGTTACCGGAGGGTTCTTCTAGGGGTTTGGGTGGCCTCGAGAGTTTGTCGGGTAGGGGCGGGAGGGGGTACGAGATCAACAACACTTTTTTTCTAGGGTTTGGGTGGCCTCGATAGTTGGTCACCCGATATGTCCACCGCGATATAAAATGATACTTAGTTGCCAATAATTCTTTATTAGAAAGCAAACCCGATATCCGACATATCTACATATCGTCCTCGAGACTTTCTATGAATAAAAAACTTACTATGAACAAAAAAAGAGCATACATCAATGGATCATCCATACATCAATGGATCTCCCATGCATATATTTAGAAAAACACCTTTTGTCGAACATCGGAGGGACGATCAGGGACCAACACCTCCAATGTCGACGATCACTCCACGGAAGATGCAACACCACAAATCATGTAATTCCACCAAGTGAAAAAATATTAGGTCACCACAATTTTGTTCTTCAATTTGTTTTATCAAGATCATCATGATGAAGTAACCACTCATCATATGCAAATTTTAACATGTGTTTCTCTATCTAAAAAACTAAAAAAGATTCTCTTCTTATTCGAGTCATGTAGGAGTTTGATATTATATATGTATGCATGCATATGTTATTTGGTTTTCGGCTTCAATTTATTGTTGTGAAATCCACCATTTCTCTAAAAAAATTCTCTATGCAAATTTCTCTAAAAAAATGTCTTTCGTCAACTTTGATAATAACCTATATATGCAAATATCTCTAACTTTGATTAATACCTATGCAAATTTCTCTAAAAAAAGACTTTGGTCATGAATATCTCTAACTCTGCAAATATCTCTAACTATGTAAATATTTTTCTTATATTTCATAAATTCCAAAGTTGGAATTTCAATTATTCATAGTTCCTTAGATTTGCAAAGGAGCTATATTCTCCCCAATTCTTTTGCACCCACAAAAATAACTCCAACTTCATGACAATACCCACACTCCATTTCACCAAAAACCTTCTGATCCATAGTTCAAAATTTTCAAAATTCATTCAAATGAAATTTGAACTAGATTCAAATTCCTTGCTGAAAACCTATTCTAAACCACTCCAAAAATTCTGAAATTTTGCCATCTTTGTCTTGCATCAGTACCTCAACACAAAAAATTTCAGAAATTAAAAAAAATGCCCAAAGCCATCTACCATTTCATCAAACACCTTATATGCACTATTCATAATTGTAAAAAAATTCAAAAAATGCAGAAAGGGGCTAGGGGGCACATCGTTGCTGCTGCTCCACTCCTTCTCCTCTCCTTCATGGCGTTGTTGCTGCTCTTCAATGTGTCGGGGCCGGCGGCGACCATGGGGCAGAGCAACGGGCTCGCGGGCAAGCGCGGAGACGGGGAGTAGGGGACCATAGGAAAGGGGGGGCTCATTAGGGGGTGATGGCTAGAGGCTGGCAGGCTCGGGGCGGCATGCGGCGATTGGGACAAGGACGACGGGCTCAGGGTGGCATGCGGCGACAGGGACGAGGACGGCGGGCTCGGGGAGGCAACGGGGATGGGGACGAGGACGGCGGGCTCGGGGATGCCAGCGACAAGGACGGCGGGCTCGGGGCAACTGGTAGATGAAAACTGAAATTTTCTAAGTGTTCTCTTATATACACTAAGCATTGGTCCCGGTTCGTGGCATCAACCGGGACCAATGCCTCCCTTTAGTCCCGGTAGGTTCAACCAATCGGGACCAAAGGTCACTTTTCGGCAGCCCAAAGGGTGGGAAGCATAGACCTTTGGCCACGAACCGGAACCAATGCCGCCCTTTAGTCCCGGTTGGTGCCACCAACCGGGACCAAAGCCTTGTGTTGGCGCTATGCGGTTGGATGTTTAGTCCCACCTCACTAGCTGAGAGGGCTCGAGAGTGGTTTATAAGCGCTGCTTCGCCAACCCTCTCAAGCTCCTCTCAACTGCAGGCTTACGGGCCTATTCTCACACTCCTCTGCTTGTGGGCCTACTGAGCCTCCTGCGGGCCTGAATCCTGGCCCAACTAGCTAGCTGGGTTTTGTAGTCGTATTCAGGCTGTGGTGGCCTAGTAGGCGGCATTTTTTTTAATTTTTTTTCCAGTTTTTTTTGTTTTATTTTTTGCTTTATTTATTTTGTTTTGTTTCTACTTATAGCTAAACACTTACAGTTTTTCAGTGTTTCTTTTTGCTTTTAGGTCACAAAAATTATAAACTTCCTGTTAGTGCCATTAGTTTTCAAATTTGAATTCTTTGAAAGTTGTGTGAATCACTAGTTTGTGAATAAATTTACTATAAAAATATATTTTTGAGCGATTCTTTTTCCTACTATTTAATATTACTGTTTTTAATCATTATATTCAATTTGGTAATTTCTAGGTTATTTTAAATGCTTGTTTTAATCAAAAATAAATTTTGTTATTTTAGTTTGCTATCAAAGTTTCTAACAAAAAAATCTTTATTAAAATTATATTTGCTATTAATGTTTTGAACAAAAAATACTTTGATAATTTTAGTTGTATAAATTTTATATAATTTTAGTTTCAAAAGTACTAGAGGTTTATAAAATCTTTGTAGTTGATTCCTTTTGTTATTAGAGTTTTATAAAAGCTTTTTAGTTGATTATTTTTGCTCTCAAGAATATTATAGTTTTGTTTTAGTTGATCATAACAGAATATTTTAATTTATTTTTTATTTCATTATTTTTTCTATTAGAGTTTTATAAAAGTTTTCTAGTTCATTCTTTTTGCTATTAGTTCATTTTTTGAGCTAAATGACCTTGAATTTGAAAAGCACTTCAAATGAACTTTGAAAAGGTTGAAAGTTGGCATGGTATCATCATTTCACCCACATAGCATGTGCTAAAAGGTTGAGAGGGTTACGGTAAAAACTAAATTCACTTCGTGTACAAAATAGACAATCTCTTTCGAAGTATCAGGGTTTCGGACGAAAACTCATCTGTTACAAAGGGATTTCCTTTTTTTGAACTTATTTGAACTCCAGACTTTTTATGTGTTTAAAATGCACCATTCAAAGCCACATCATCAATTTTCAACCCGTTCTGACTTCATTTGGTATTTTTCATGCATTTACTAATTTTTTAAAGCTAAATGACCCTGAAATTGAAAAGCACTACAAATGAACTCTGAAAAGGTTGAAAGTTGGCATTCTATTATCATTTCACCCACATAGCATGTTCTAAAAAGTTGAGAGGGTTACGGCAAAAACTGGATGCACTTCATGTACAAAATGGACAATCACTTTCGAAGTATTAGGGTTTCGGACGAAAACTCATTTGTTACAAAGGGATTTCAGTTTATTGAACTTATTTGAACTCTAGACTTTTTGTGTGTTCAAAATGCACCACTCAAAGCCACATCATCAATTTTCAACCCTTGTTGACTTCATTTGGTATTTTTCATGCATTTACTGATTTTTTTAAGCTAAATGACCCTAAAATTGAAAAGCACTACAAATGAACTCTGAAAATATTGAAAGTTGGCATGGTGTCATCATTTCACCCACATAGCATGTTCTAAAAAGTTGAGAGGGTTACGACAAAAACTGGATGCACTTCGTGTACAAAATGGACAATCTCTTTCAAAGTATGAGGGTTTCGGATAAAAACTCATCTGTTACAAAGGGATTTCATTTTTTAAACTTATTTGAACTCCAGACTTTTCATGTGATCAAAATGCACCATTCAAGCCACATCATCAATCTTCAACCCTTTCTGACTTCATTTGGTAGTTTTCATGCGTTTACTGTTTTTTAAGCTAAATGATCCTGAAATTGAAAAGCACTACAAATGAACTCTGAAAAGGTTTAAAGTTGGCATGGTATTCACCCACATAGCATGTGCTAAAAAGGTGACAGGGTTTTGACAAAAACTGGATGCACTTCATGTACAAAACATATACAATCTCTTTGGAAGTATTATGGTTTCATGCGAAAACGCATCTGTTACAAAGTGATTTCATTTGTTCACATGTAACTACAGTGATATTCTAGATCAAAGGCATCATCATAATAGTTGTGGAGAGAAAGTCTTCACTTTTTCTTCGCTTGTGTCCTTTGCTTATTGCACTGTAACCATGCATAATCTTCATCGTTTAACAGGGTGCTTGGGTCAGCCTTGACTTTCAAGGGAGGAATTTCATGAAACTTTTCATAATCTTCAGACATGTGTGTCTTGCCCTCCAATCCCATGATGTCTCTTTTTCCTGAAAGAACTATGTGGCGCTTTGTCTCATCGTACGATGTATCCGCTTCCTTATCTTTTCTTTTTCTCGGTGTGGTAGACATGTCCTTCACATAGAAATCTTGCGCCACATCATTGGCTAGGACGAATGGTTCGTCTGTGTACCATAGATTGTTCAGATCCACTGTTGTCATTCCGTACTATGGGTCTACCTGTACCCCGCCTCCTGTCAGATTGACCCATTTGCACTGAAACAAAGGGACCTTAAAATCATGTCCATTGTCAAGTTCCCATATGCCCACTATGTAACCATAATATGTGTCCTTTCCCCTCTTGATTGCTGCATCAAAGCGGACACCACTGTTTTGGTTGGTGCTCTATTGTTCTTGGGCGATCGTGTAAAATGTATTCTCATTTATCTCATACCCTTTGCAAGTCAATACAGTCGAAGATGGTCCCCTCACTGGTACAACGAGGTGCTATACAAACGGTTTTTCACCCCTTTCCGTGACGACATTTGGAACCATCGCCAAGTGAGTGTGGGCGATAGGGGGGTCCTTCCCCCACGACTCAGAAACCGTCAGGGATATGCCCACCTGGTACATACGCTCGGCAAAATAAGGTCGTGTGCGACCGGCGAGCGAGCAAATACGGTTATACGTACAGTAGTGCTAAAAAATACAATTATACAGGCGAAATCGTTTCTGGTCGTAAGTACATCCCACACAGTCAGTCTCCGCTAAATGTTTCCATTCGTATATACATCCCACATAGTCGCTCCAAGGAAAACGTTTCCGTTCGTGGGTACATCACACACAATTTTCCCCGTTAAATCGTTTGTGATAGCGTTGCCATCGCACACAATATTAACAATTTTATCGTTTGCGTTACTGAATGCATCACACACGATGAGTAGAAAAAACTATGTGGCAAAGGCTGTCCATCACACACAGATTTTATGTGGTAAACGTTTGCGCAAGGTGGCCTAACGCAAACAGTTTGAAGAAAATGTCGTGTGTGATTGTTCATAGATCCAACACGATTTATTCATAGAAACTGTGTGCGCTACCTTAGGTCATCGCCCACAGTATTTTCTCAATAACCGTTTGCAATAGCAAAAAAAAGTAGCAGGATAATTGCCCCTATTATTAATAATCCATTTATTAATCTAATTGACATTCATATTAAACACATAATATATATTTATTCCCATATTAAGGAAGCATGATTTCATAATTGAAATACATCAGACTACAACATGGTATAGCTTCAGCACTTAGCTATCCCATTATACAACTACACCAGCACCAAGTTTCACACATCTAGAACCTTTCGAAATTAGCATCATAGACGGTACATAGACAGATGCATCTCATCGGGAAAACTGCTGAAGCGGAAGGCGAATATAGAGCCTTCATTGATGTTGAAGGTCTTTGCAAATTTAGGCCATTACCTGTGGATGATTGACCATCCATCCTTCGTCCTCTTTAGGAATACTTCAAAATTAAACCATGGGTGTTGTATGAAAACTTCCTCGCCTCCTAACCATAGAGGTGGTTTGAGAGGTAATAATCAGTGAACTGATTTGGAAAAGCCTGAAAACAAGGATGTGCATAAATATCTTCTCTATATTGGAAATGGGGCAAAGAAATAAAAAAAGGCAAGGTATAATAGTTAGTACCATCTTGTAGTGAACTGATGTCTTCTTCATTGTGCAGACAAAGATCTTTTTTTTGTCGCTAATTTCTTTATGCTAACAATCTTTTTGAGTTTCTTGACTTGATAGATATTCAAGGACAACTCATTTCCCCATATGCAAAAAGGGTCGAACAGTGGGTCAAAATCTCTGACAGCATGACCTACATGTGCAAAATTAAATTGTTAAAAGCCTAAATATTAGAATGGTTCCTGCAATTGCATAATAATGTGCTATTAGACAACGGACCATGCACGTGCTAACCTCGTTTTTCAACCTTAGTGATTCCCATTGTTTCCCTGCAACACAAATAAGGTAGTTAGTCATCAGGTTAAGTAGGGGTTCGCATGCTATCTGTAAAATATATTGATGAAAAATAAGCACATTGCAGATTCATCAGATTAATTCAAGCCACATGGAAAACCCATTTATTCAAACCAAGCATGATTAAGAACTATGAAATATAACACTTGTATATGTTTCTCATGTATTAAGTCCAGCCAAATTCGAATTATTCCTCACATGCACAACAATACAAAACTCTACCCACGACAATTGGACATCATATTGCAGAATTAAACCAACCAGTTAACTAAACACCACAACAAATAAACCAAACATTAACTGAGCACCACATTGCACAATATAACATACTCCTAATAGAAGATCAGACAGTTAACCAAACCAAACATGCTTAACAACTTGGAAATATAGCAATTGTATTTATTTCTCATGTATTTAAGTACAGCCAAATTCGATTTACTTCTCATATGGTATACAATAACAGAATGTACCCACAACTATTGAACATCGCATTGCAGAATTGAACCAAACAGTTAACTAAACACCATAACACAAATGAACCAAACATTAATTGAGCACCACATTGCACAATGTATAACCAAACCAAGCATGCTTGACAACTTGGAAATATAGCAATTGTATTTGTTTCTCATGTATTTTGTAAAGATAAATTCTATTTATTTCTCTCATGGAAGACAATACAAAATTGCAGCCTGAAGAATTGGACATCACATTTCCAGAATTGAACCAAACAGTTAACTGAAGACGACAACTAATTAACCAAACAGTTAATAAGTGAGCACCACACGGCATGACATATAGAACATATATACAGGAGCAACAGATTGCATGGTAAAATTAGATAGCACAATTCACTAGAGTCTGTTAAGGGAAGGCAGGAGTAGCACATGCAACGGGTAAACCGAACATGCTTAACCGGCATAGCTAGCAAATGGCAAGATGCTCCTCCAAGATCTGGGGGTCCGCGTGAATGGTAGCCATCGGGACCTCATCCGCGCGTGCGGCTGACATTTGCTTCTCCGCTGTCAAATGCTCCTTGAGCTCCTGGCTATAATGCGCGCACCATGGCTTAGGGCGGCGCTTATTTGGTGGAGGGGTTGGTGATTTGGGTGGAAGGTGTCGCGCCGGAGGTCGGGGCATGTCAGATGTGGAAGGAGGAGGAGGAGGATAGGGGTCTGGTGTGGATTACCTACCTGGATTGACGAGACCGAGCAGCGTGAAGGAGGGTCGCCGGCGAGGGGGGTGGCGCTGCAAGCAAGGAGTGAAGGTTTCAACTTGGAAAGGAAGGCGGAAACAGGGAAAATGTGACTTTTGGTAAGGGGGAGGGGCCGGGGAGGTAGATATTTCCGCCGAAGCCGAAAATATTGAATCGGTTCAGCGAAAAAACTGGCGCACAATGTCATCAGACACGGTCCCTTATTTAAAACTGTGTGTGATATGTGAACATCACAAATGATTCAGATAGCTTAATCCGTGTGTGATGAGTTTGAACGTCAAAAAATTTGGTTCCAATTTTCCTGGTTACAGTGGTCATCCACATCATTGCATAATTTGGGTACACAAAGAAGACTATAGCACACCCACACTTCTTAATCAAGCAAGTTCAGCAAACAAACAGAGCTAGCTGGCCTAAACATTACTCTAACAAATTAAAGACCAACGCTCTTAATTAAACAAAACAAATAGATTTAGGATCCTGAATCAGAAGTCATTCTACCCTTTCCCCACTCGGGTTAGACTTGTTCTTGCATGTTGTATCCTCGAGGGAAAATTGCTTCCGTGATGCAGCCAACCTACATGCAGGCTTTCAAGGTACACGCACAACATGGTTTTTGGCATGTATTTATTCAGTCAGGCCCAACTGAGTCAGAGATGTAAAGACCCCAAAAACGATGCAATCTACTCCCTCCGTCTGAAAATACTTGTCATCAAAATAAATAAAAGGGAATGTATCTAGATTTATTTTAGTTCTAAATATATCCTTTTTTGTCCATTTTGATGACAAGTATTTTTGGACGGAGCGAGTACCAAACACGTCCCAAGAAGTTTGCTGCATACAGAGCGGGTGTGTTGTTCCCGCAGTAGAGTGGAGTAGGCGAGCGGGACTCCTAGCATGATATGCACCATGCGGGGGAGGAGGAGTGCCATTGCGATGATCGTGGGTCGTGTGAGGCGCACGGTGGTGGTGGGGGATGGGTGGCTGGGTTGTGGCTTCTTGAAGGTGGCCGGGAGGGCCGTGTGGTATGTTGGAGAGGGTTGACCGGCAAGCACAGAATGGGAATTTGACTGTAAATGAATTCCATCTAAAGATATCTACGATTTTCCCTTTTTGAACAAGTTCTAGTTACAATCAAATTCATTTTCAGTACTTTTATTCCAGGGAAAATTGTAGATATCTTTAGATGGAAATTAGGTAAAACTAGGATTAACACGGAAAAAAAACGTAAATGTGCCTAGCTTATTTTATATTTTTCCTAGAATCATTGGTTTTTTCATAATGTGTGTGTGTGTGTGTGTGTGTGTGTGTGTGTGTGTGTGTGTGTGTGATTTTGTTTTGTATTTTTAGAAAATAGGAATATAACCACCACACATGCATACATTTTCACTACACAGACATGCAGACGCAGATCCAGCCAGAAATTACTACTCCACGCATGAGCATACACGAAGTACGTACAGAAATACGTAACCACACTGCACGACGGAAGCAACACCACCAAGTTACGTACTGCTACTACTAATAATGCATGCTCGAGATCACACACTCACGTACTCGCGTGCGTCCGTCCACACCACACCACACCACACCGATCGGTCGATCGATCTACCACAACTGCATACCCATGTCGACGGCCGATGGACGGACGGATCAGTTCATGTTGCGGGCGCAGCGCGTGATGGCGGAGCAGCCGCGGGTGTAGGGGTTGGCCTGCTGCATCGACCCGAAGTTGGTGTAGTAGGACTGCCCGCGCTTGTTGCACGGGATCGCGTCGGCCCGCAGCGCCGCGTAGCTGATGTACCTGGCGGTCCGCGTCCGGACCAGCTCCTGCTCGTCCGCCGCGCACTGCTCCAGCCCCAGGGCCGCCGTCCCGTCGAAGGCCTGGACCGTCGTCACGCCGCCGCCGGTGGCGCGCGGCAGCTGGCAGGCCACGACGAGGACCACGAGCAGCGCTACAACGGTGCTCACGGCGAGGCCGGCTGCTGCTGCAGGGCGAGGCGCCATGGATGGACGGACGGATGAGCCGAAAGCTGGATGCAGAAGGAACTAACAGAGATGAAGGTGCGCGGCTCAGTGAAGGGCTCGGATGGATTCAGCGAGAGGAAGAGACGAGGGGAATGGTGGCGTACGTCGATGCCACTGGAGTTCGAGACTAGGATTTATGGAGGGCGGCCGGCGGGGTGCGCAGCGCAGGCAAATGTAATGCGCGCTGGCAACAAGAGATCTCGAGTGAGTCAATCAATGGCGCGCATGGTCTGCCTGGCACCCTCGCTCGCTAGTCAGCCGGCGCCCACAAGATCCTGCATGCAAAGGCGACCAAAGGTACGCCTACACGACGCTAGAGTAGAGCTAGCTCCTGGCCGTCGTCTAACATTTTTGTTTTATGAGCAATGTTCTTTTTCCGCCTCATTCTTTCTTTTTCCGCCTACATTTTTGTTTTATGAGCAACGAAGATCGGATTTTTTTTTTCGAAAAGGAGGTTAAACCCCGGCCTCTGCATCAATCGATGCATGCAGTCATTTTTATTAATTATTTCACAAAGGTTTGACAAGAACATACATCAAATCACCCGAAGCCATCACTTACACCTACCAATACGATAATGAGGAGTGATCTCGCTCCTCATATCTAAAATCAGTGTCATCGCCGATCCATCCACAAAACGTATTGGGACTAACAACCGGTGCAGCAGACCTAAAGCGCACACCACTTGCACACATTTTAGAAGCCGTCATCTTCATCGAACCACTGACCCATCTTCAGAAGATATATCTGCATCATCCTTGACAGTCCGGACATCCGTCGACGCCACCACGGCGCCCAATGGCGCCACCGCCCTGTGCTCGTCCGTCCAGACGCGAAGACTCTGGAAGATCTGTCGTGCGTAGCACCTGCCAACCAGGCATGACTCAACGTAGCACCTGTCGGCCAGATATGACTTGACAGCTCCACTGAAGCTCCGTGCAAGACGGAGCCGCTCCACCTCCTGCCTGCCTGTGTCTTCCAGCGCTGCTCCACAAACGATGCTCTCAAGAGAGACACGGCACCGCAATACCGCCATCGTCCGATCTAGAAAACCAGATCCTAGGGTTTCCCCCGAAGCAGTGCCCATCACCAGCAACCATCAACGACCCACACAGTGCCCACCACCACTCAGCCCTCAAGGCGACGCCTTCAGGAAGGTTACGGCGTCAAAGACGCCGCCACCGCCCACCGTAGTTAGGGTTTTCACCCGAGAGGCGGAATGGGGGGAAATGAAGGAGCAGACATAGACTGACGTCTCCAAGAAGAAAATCGGCGCCCTTGAGCGTCGTCGGGGGCGCGGCCAGGGCCGACCAAGGGGTTTCCCCCAATCTGAATCTCCTCCACCAGCTTCTCCCGCGGTCGGGGTCCCGGCAACTACACCGGCACCGTCAGGAACTCGCAGGAGAGAAGCCCGCCGATCAAGGTCGGATGACTACGGCCAGATCTGGCGCTGGAACCCACCACCCGCGAGCACCGGCAGCCGAACAAGCCGACTCCGACAACACCGGCCACAGATCTGGCCACACCCAGATCCGACGCGCCCGCCGCACCGACGACCACCTCCACTCCCCGGAGTGGAGAACCACCCCGGATGCGCAGCCAGGCACCGACGACACCACGAGCCGCCACCACTCACAGCAGGACGAACATGGGCAGAGGGCACCCAGATCCGCCGCCACCGCGCGCCATGGCTGGCCACCACGCTGCCCCGACAGCCATGGAGGCACAGCCCCACCGAAAAGCCTGGAGCCGCCACTCCAGCTTCCGATCTCCGCCGCAACGCCTGACGTCCAAGATCGCCGTCGCGCGCTGCCCGAGTCCGCCCCCAGGATGAAGGGCGAGCCCGCCACCGCCGTCCGCCGGATGAGCTTTGCTCGCCGACTTCCTTCGGCGGCGGCGGGGAAGGATGGTTCGGGGTGGGTTGGGGGCGGCGGCGGCAGGTTCGCCCGAGCCGCTCCCCTGGGGCAGCGCGAGCGCCAAAAAAGAGTGTGTGTGTTTTTTTGTGCAAATGTGGAAAGGAGAATGAGAGTTGAGGGCCCCAACTCCAACCAATTTTTTCATTGGGTTCTTGTTAATTCGTTGGGCAGGGCTCTTTTAACATCATGTACCAAATTAAAGGGAAATGAGCACAAATATGTTTCCTACGTCTGACGCGGTGACGCCTCCACAAACTCTCTCATGCAAACTCTCATTCCCCTTCTACCCAGAAGTTTACCAAACAGGTTGTATGTTCCCGTGTCCTTCTCTCACCGACCCTGAGGGATGGGTAGATCACATAGATTGGAGAGGGCAAATTGCCATAGTGCGACGAAAGAAAGAGTTAAAGATGAACATCATAATTGGTTTGATGCCAAAAGTTGGCATGCCAAATTTTGGCAGAGATTGATTGCTTGCCAATTTTCATTGCCAATCTCACAAAAAGTTGCAAAATGTTAGCAACTTCTGATTTTGCCAAATGTTGGCTTGCCAAATATCTGCAATGTCAAATGTTGATAACAAATCAATTATGCTCGAAATCTCGTTATCTGAGCCGAGGCAATGAGACTTTTCGTCGTAAATCCTTGAATCCTAGGGAACACAAAGAAAAAAAATTGATATTGTCCTGAAATTAAATCTGAATGATCCGACACAATAAGGGGTTTCGATGGGCTTTTTGAGTCGTATGAATTTTGAACACCTTTCACGGGATGCAATTTAATCTTAATTAAATCCTGCAGAAAACCCTTGCTCAAGCTGCAATGAAGCCTTCCGCGACGGAATTGAAAGATTGTACACCAGATTCGCCGAACAGTAGACAGATAAGCAAATCGTATGTCATCACTTATCAGTCATCACCTCTGCTGTAGATCTACTACTAGTACTACCGTACTAGCATGGTCATCTGCCTAGTAGCTAGTTCATCTGCCACAAAATTCAAGAGTCCATATAAAGAGCAGAGCTAGAGGCCGCAGCAAATTGAAAGCGGAACACACCGGACATGAAAAAGGGATCGTACCTACCTTAGTCTAGAGATTAGGGAAGGAAGGGCATGCATCAAAGATTGTTGTAAGGGCATGTACAATGGTGGCATCACTATACTAGTGCCCCATGCTCCACCTAGATGAAAAGTAACTGAAGCTACTGTTTAGTTCTACCTTCATCCAACGGAAGCAGTAGTAGTGTTCCCAGGTTTGGTAGCTTTTTCTCTGTACAAAAAGGTAGCAAGGTACTGTTGAGCTCAGCAATGGTGTTGTCCAACGCTTTCCCATTGGCTGCCTTGCACTTTTTTCACAGGAGAACCAACCTCCTCTGTAGGATCCCATCTAGCGCTGCAAGCATCACCTTTTTCTTAGGTTCAACTATCCGAGCCGACCTGGCAGCTGGGGCATCGGTCCATCCTGGAGCGTTGGCCTTGCCCTAAAGATCAATAGGATAGGGTATACATAAGAGCAATTTCAATGGGGCGACCCATTTTGTCCGCCTGTGTCCGTCTGGATCGGTGCAGAAAAAATGAAGGCCCAACACGGCGACCCAAACGCAAATCGCGTCCACCTGGCGTCCGCCCGGACCCATTTCCAGCCCAAAATTGCGCTTCGAATGCGTCGGCGCGGACGCAAAGAAGACGCGCCGCGCGTCTCCTCGGCGTCCGCCGCGTCCCCACCTATAGGCCACCCAACCGCCACTGGTCATCTTATGACGACCACTGACAGCGGGCCCACTTATCAGCCTCAGGAAGCGTCCTTTTTAAGCACACGTGCGACGGGGGCCGGCCTCATCCACTTCTCCCGTCCACATCTGCCCCCCCCCCCCCCCCCCCCCCACCACCACCACCACCCCCTTGCTTCCTCGCCGGCGACAGGAAACCCTAGGCCGTCATGAGCATCTTCGGCAACAATGGCAAGGGCAAGGGCAAGGGCACCCCCGGCGCCTCGTCCTTCCGTGCTCCTCCTCCCCCTCCACCGCCAGCGTGTTTTCGCCCTGAACGCTGGTGCCTGCACATCCCGGTGCACCAAGCGCAGTGGCACTGGGAGTACAGGCAGCCCCTCCCCTACCCCGACGTGACGCTGCCGCATCATTTGCACTTGGATCCCTAGCGGATCCCGGTGCAGGCGGTTCCGCAGAGCTAGCGGGCGCACGACGACGAGGTGCGCCGGCGCCGCGCGCAGCTCACGCCGGAGCAGTGTCGGCTGCCCGAGTATGCCGTCGACTCTCCCAACTTGGAGACTTGGTTCGCCCTCAAACACGAGGAGCAACGACGCTCGGGTGTCGACATCGTCCCACCGCCGTTCCCACCGCCGCCCCCGCAGGTACAGCCGGAAGATGACGAGGCGGAGGCGGAGTACCAGGCCGCCCTCGAGGAGGCCCTGCAGCAGGCGCTGGAGGCTAGCCGCCTCGAGGAGGGCGCGTGCTGGGATGGGCTGAAGCAAGCCCCCGCCCTGTCGACGGCGGGGGACTCCGTCCACTCCCCGTTGTTCGTGCCGCCACCGCCACCATCGCCGCCCATCCAGCCCAAGCCGGAGCCGACGCGGAAGCGCTCCCCGCCTCCACCCACTTGGCCGGAGGAGGCCTACTCATGGACGGGCCAGTACCGCGAGTGGGTGAGCGTGCCTCCCGTCCACTTCGCAGCGACGCCGAATGTGACGCCCGGATAATCAAGCTACAGTGAACCTATGCTAATGATGCCACGTCACCTCTGATTACTGTTCCAAATCCGCGTTAGTTCAAACGATTCAAATTTGAATTTGAATTTAAGTCAAACGATAAAGGTTTTCAAATTTTAAAAACTAAAATGTTCGGGTTGTGCCAAATATTGCATAAATAATTTTGGTGGAGAATCCACATTTTTATAAAGTATTTAATTGCACTGAAATAAATAAAATAGTAATACAAACAAATATTTAAATGCCTTTTTCAATTAATAGAATATTATGCTAATTTATTTTATTGCTCGAAACCATTGGGGCAGTGGCATATTTATTAAAACTAAATTAGGAACTAGTTTTGTATTCCACTTAAACTATAATAAGGTGACACTAAGAGAAAACATAAAAGAAATAAAAATAAAACAGAAAAAAAAGAAAATGGGTAAAGCCCCCCACTCTCCCTGGGTCGAATGGCCCATCTGGCCATCTAGGCCAACCCCAGGCCGGCCCACCAGCCGCACCCATATCCCCACACCACCCTAAAACCCTAACCGCTACCCCCACTTTCCCCCACGACCCCCTCCTTCCTCTCTCCCGATCTGGATCGGGGGGCAACGGTGCCCTCCCTGCAAGCCCGACGCCGCGCCTCCACGGATCCCGCCACGGCCACCTCGCCGCCCGAGGACCTCGCCGGACTACTTCACCGGCCTGCTTCCTCCTCCCCACTGGACTGCCTCCTCATCGCCGGTCGTCCCCGTCTTCCTCCCTGCACCCCACTGCCACTCCCCTACGGCCACTGTGAGCATGCGCCCCTCCTCTATCCCTGTCCCTCCCAGTCACCACGCGCCTGCGCGCGCTCGCCGCGGCGGACGCGCGCCCCGCCTCCGCCTCGACCCACTCCCGTCGTGCCCGCACCAGCGTGCGACCGTGGCCTCCTCTCGGTCGTGCCTGTTGCCATGGCCGCGCGCGCCCTGCACTGCGCGTGCCTGCCCCCGACGCCCCGGTTCCTCGCGTCGTCGCCCCCTGTACCGAGACCGCCGGCCACGCCTCCCCTGCATCTGCTGCTGCTGCTGCCACCGTCCGTCGCACCTCTGCTGCTGCTGACGCACAGCTCTGCCTCCCCTGCCTACCTCTGCTGCCAGTCCCACCTCGCCCTCCTACGCCGCCTCCGGTCACCGGTCCCTTCCCCGCGGCTCTGGCCGCGTCGTGGACGCCGGCGCGTGCCCTCCTGGGCGCCCGGGTGTTCCCCGCCCCCTGGTGGCCTCGGGCACGAGCGTCTGCCCCGTTAACCACTGGCCCTATGACAAGTGGGGCCCAGCCCCTGAACGTTAAAAAAAGAGAGTTTAAAAAATATATTAATTAATTAATTAATTAAGGAATTAATTAACTTAATTAATGTTGTATTAGATTAACCTAATCATTTAGTTAATTATTTAACCATGTTTAATTAACCTGAGACTATGGCGAACGGGCCCCATGTGCCAGGGTTGACCTAGTCAACCTGTAGACCTGCTGACATCATGCTGATGTAATGCTGACCCAATAATTACCTTTTCTAATTAATTAAAATCTGTTAATCCCAAAGTTGAATTAAAACTTTAAAAATTAATATAAAATAGTTCGTAACTCGGATGAAAATACTTTATACATGAAAGTTGCTCAGAACGACGAGCCGAATCCGGATACGCAACCCGTCTGTCCGCCAAACATCCCTAGCATAGCGAATACGCAACTTTCCCCCTCCGGTTCACCTGTCCAAAAACGCGAAACACCGAGGATACTTTCCCAGATGTTTCCCCCTTTCGCCGGTATCACCTACTACTGCATTAGGTCACCTCTAGCACCGCGTATTGCCATGCTACGCTTTGTTATACTTTGATTGCTCTGTTATTTATTGTATTCCCCCTCCGTTACTTCTTTCCGGTAGACCCCGAGGCTGCCGACGACCCCCCAGTTCAACTACGGAGTTGACGACCCCTCCTTGCCAGAGCAACCAGGCAAGCCCCCCCCCCCCCCCCCCCGCCTTGATCACCAGATATCGCCTATTCTTCTCTATACTGCTTGCATTAGAGTATTGTAGCATGTTACTGTTCGGTTACTCCTATTCTGTTGCATAGCCTGTCATTGTTGCTACAATCGTTGATACCTTACCCGCAATCCTAAATGCTTCGTACAGGATGCTAGTTTATCATCATTGGCCCTACATTTTTGTCAGTCTGCCTTGCTATACTATCGGGCCGTGATCACTTGGGAGGTGATCACGGGTTTATATTATACATATATACATACTATACAGATGGTGACTAAAGTCGGGTCAGCTCGTTGAGTACCCGCAAGTGATTCTGATGTGGGGGCTGGAAGGACAGGTGGCTCCATCCCGGTAGAGGTGGGCCTGGATTCCCGACGGCCCCCGACTGTTACTATGTGGCGGAGCGACAGGGCAGGTTGAGACCACCTAGGCGAGAGGTGGGCCTGGCCCTGGTCGACGTTCGCGGTTACTTCATAATAACACGCTTAACGAGATCTTGGTATTTGATCTGAGTCTGGCCACTAGCCTATACGCACTAACCAACTACGCGGCAAAGATATGGGCACTCGACATCGTGGTATCAGCCGAAGCCTTCTTGACGTCAGCGACGGAGCGGCGCGTGCCGGATTGGCCCGCGTAACGTGACTTCCTTTGTAATGGAGGTTGCTAGGTCTGCTTCCGGCCGCCCTCGCAACGTGCAGGTGTGCAATGGGCGATGGGCCCACACCCCTGCACGCATAGGATTTAGACCGGCGTGTTGACCTCTCTGTTGTGCCTAGGTGGGGCTACGACGTGTTGATCTTCCGAGGCCGGGCATGACCCAGGAAAGTGTGTCCGGCCAAATGCGATCGAGCGTGTTAGGTTATGTGGTGCACCCCTGCAGGCAAGTTTATTTATTCAAATAGCCGTGTCCCTCGGTAAAAGGACAACCCGGAGTTGTACTTTGACCTTATGACAACTAGAACCGGATACTTAATAAAACACACCCAGACAAGTTCCACAGACAACCCGGTGATCGCTTTTCCACAGGGCGACGAGGGGAGGATCACCGGGTAGGATTATGCTATGCGATGCTACTTGGAGGACTTCAGTCTACTCTCTTCTACATGCTGCAAGACGGAGGCTGCCAAAAGCGTAGTCTTCGATAGGACTAGCTATCCCCCTCTTATTCTGGCATTCTGCAGTTCAGTCCACTAATATGGCCTCCTTACACATATACCCATGCATATGTAGTGTAGCTTCTTGCTTGCGAGTACTTTGGATGAGTACTCACGGTTGCTTTGCTTCCTCTTTTCCCCCGTTTTCCTCTTCTTCTCGGATGCCGCAACCAGACGTTGGAGCCCAGGAGCCAGACGCCACCATCGACGACAACTACTACACTGGAGGTGCCTACTACTATGTGCATGCCGCCGCCGACGACCAGGAGTAGTTTAGGTGGATCCCAGGCAGGAGGCATGCGCCTCTTTCGATCTGTATCCCAGTTTGTGCTAGCCATCTTATGGCAACTTGTTTAACTTATGTCTGTACTCAGATATTGTTGCTTCCGCTGACTTGTTTATGTCGAGCACTTGTATTCGAGCCCTCGAGCCCCCTGGCTTGTAATATGATGCTCATATGACTTGTTTTACTTTTAGAGGTGTGTTGTGATATCTTCCCGTGAGTCCTTGATCTTGATCGTACACGTTTGCGTGCATGATTAGTGTACGATTGAATCGGGGGCGTCACAAGTTGGTATTAGAGCCGACTGCCTGTAGGAATCCCCCTTCCACACTCCTTGGCCGAAGTTGAGACTAGTCATTGCAAACTTTTTACTAACATGGCTGTGTGGCTTATAGGCCCACGTCGCCATTGGGTGGTAGTAGGATCTTTTATTCCTCGACCTTTACTCTGGGACTCTGAACTCTCTTGCATTCAAGTTAAATGATTTTGCTAAAATCTAACTTTAGGTTCTCGAAAATACTTCCTCCCAGAGAGCCCCTTCATGCCAGATGATCGCCTGCTGCACCAGAAGATTCTGAAGACACTCTGTGATGCTTTCCCGAGACCCTTGTGCCCTTGGTCATTGCGATCCCTACAACCGATAAATCTTTATGGATAACTACATACACTTGTCGTCCATAGCTTCACTTCCAGTTGTTCTTGTTATTACAAGATACCCTGAAATACTTCGGATATTCCGAGAATACTTTGTGCCTATTGCCTTGCAGTTACTAGCCACATAAATACCCCTACGGATAATTCCTCGCACTTGTCGAGTATCCACTCATCCCTACCCGTTCATGTGTTTCTCATAAGTCCTTGGAATACCATTCAATTTTTTGAAAATCCTCAGCAGCCCATTGCTCTTGATTTCCTTGCCTTCCTACATTATGGTTAATTCCATACTTCTAGTAATCTCCATTGACATCCTCTGTCACTATCATTTCGGGTCACTTGATTCGATATGTTGCGAATGCTCGCAATCCTCAATCAAATCCTAGAATTCATCCTTCCGGCTCAGATGTCATTTTGAACATGAGCTGGTCCTCGACCAATCAAGTTGTCGTCGAATGTACCCCTAAGTCTATTCAACTTATCCATCCTTAATCAGAGTGTTTGCCTCTGATCCCTTGATTTGGAAATTATGATTCTTTGCCTTTGAACTTTGAACTAGTCAGTTGTTTCTATAATCTGATGCCTTGGCATTCCTTCTTCCCCTGATTGAGTACCGATACTCACATCAGCCCCGTTGTGGACCGCCATACCCATTGCTGGGTAATTATCCGACAGTGTCCTTCACAACCAAAATTCTTGTGAGTTCTTTACCTGATACATAAGGCCTTTGGTAAATTGTATCCCCTGCTTTTGTCAACCATTCTCTGCTTTTGAGCTTGAGTTATTTACTCCGAAGTTTGTGGTATATGTTTCTAAGATGCCCCGATGGGTTGAACCTATGCCTTTCTTAATCTGTATGAACCCGAAAGTTTTTCAAGGTTCATACTCCTCTGGCAATTCACCAAGTAGGTCTTTGCACTCAAATCACTTTAATAGAGCAATGAATGAAAGGTGATGCATTGAAGAAGTGGGAGTCAACCTTGAACCTCGTGTTCATGCCCATGGACACGATGTAGATCTTATCATTAAAGCTTCTCTTAAATTAATTATTCCTTTGGTATAAGTTCATCGTATATCTGGGATCTGGCCTTTTGCAATCGTGGTTCCGACCATGTTCTCCTTTAAATACCATTTCTCGTGCAAGTTTTAGCACTTTCTTCCACAGAGCAATACCCAAGTCCAACCTCTACTTTGATCTGTCGTCGAGTATTACCCCCTGGTATCTCGAGATTATCATGGAACTGCATAACTTCTTATGAGCTCTTCATCAAGTAATACATTCTCAATGATTCCAATTTTTCACGGGCTCTGAGTTATTAAACACCCAAAGACACCGATAACTGAACCGAGTCCGCACTACGGTTCAACAACTCTTAGTAATCTTCTTTACGTACGAGTTTGTACCCGATCACGTCATTCCTAGCCTGTTTGGCTATATCATTGTTGTGATGATTTTAACTGTGCTACCTAGTCTTTATTCCCAGAGCACCACTTTCGACGATGAGCTAAGCTTACGTCGATTTTCCTCGACATATCATTTCGCCTTGAACAGCAAGCTTGATTTTGAGTTTGTGTCGTACTCGTGGTTCCAATAACCTTTCGCTTCGTCATTCCTTTGACTTGATGTCATCGCCGATCGATTACATATTCTTGAAATCTCGCGACAAATGTGTCGTGATCATCATCAACATTCTGAGCTCTTCTAGGATAACAATCAAATTCTTGATGAGAAGTACCATCCTTGCCCCTCGATGATTTGTATTATCATCACCGACATCATTGCCTTCCCTCCGACACAAACTTGATCATGTTATGGAGCTCCTTGCTATCCAGCTTATGTTATGTTCCACCTTGGATTATTATCATCTTTTATATCAAGGATGTTGTGAGAATTGCTCCGCCTCTTAAGAATTCTTGATATAGTAGTACGTCTCGTCATCTCTGTTCATTCCTTGATCCCCGTGTTATTTCTAACCGGAAAACCGACAATCGAACTATGATGTGCGACTCCTAAACTTCTAGCAACCCTATTACTTTGAAATTAATGGTCGATATTTCATTCTTAGACCATTGGTTATCGAACCACCATTCTAACATTGATCATGCTATTTAAGCCCATATTTCGGGTGCACCTTTCAACCAATGTTTAACTGTGTATGTTTTCCTCGAACATACATCATTATATCATTTGGTTCGACAATTGTTATCTCCTTGTTCACATAATTGTGGAAATCCTTCTTGTTGGAAATCTTGATGAATTGTCACTGAGCCCATCAGCCATCTCCTCATCCCCTCCTTGGTTTAATGATGAACTATTGCTTCAGGAACCCGCTCCCATAGTTCATTTCCCGAAAATCTTGCAATGTCATTTCGTCAATTTGTGTCACACTTTTTCTTCTCGGACATCCTGAGTCCGAGGTATCATGACACCAATCGGATCTGAATCTCGGCCAGATATGATGGTTGGGACAACTTTCCAGGAGTTATGATGTTGGTCCTTTGATGACCTAGTAATATGATGTCATGCCTACCACGCCTGGCTGGAGAACCTATCATTATAATTTCTTTTGCAAGGATAACCATTCTCCCTGGAGGAAATTCTAAGACTTGTTTATAAGTTGCTCCTGATGGATCATTTGTGTATCCAAAGTCTGGCCCTTGATTGAAACACCATACAATTGCTACTTAAAGCATGACTATGATACCCCGTTCTTCAACAAGAACATTGGAGGCACGATGCTAAATGTTTCTTGATCAGTTATCCAAACACTATTGTATGGGTAACATCTTGATTAATCCTTGCCTCTTATCTGAATGGTTGGGTACTTGCTCCCCTAGCATGTATGCCATGTTCTGCTTGTACATGGGAAGGATATACTCCTAAGAATTATGTGTTTAAACACATTTTTCTTTCCATTGTTCTGATTAAATCTGATAAACACTTTTCCCTTTCCATTGGTTTGTTTAAACCCTTTCTATGATCTATATTATATAAGCAGTAATAATTCCCTGCTTGTACAAACACCTTGGTGTACAACTCTGTCAGTAAGACCCTATTACTATTGTTAATGACATTTCGGTAACCATCGATGGACGAGAACTTTGCCTACTGGTCCGTCTCGTTTCAACGAGCAAGAAAATGGTTCTCTTCGTCCCTCGCCCTTGGTACCGATGTTGTTGCCAACATAATCGACAGGCTACCCTCTGACATACCTTGCTTGCATGATCACGCAAGACGTCTCCGCCCTTCCTACTTTTAACCCACATGGTGGGCCCATAACCCACAATTCCACAGGATCAAGACCTGACTCTCCTGTACACCCCCTGTTTCCATAGTTAATCCTCGCGCTTGATTTCGTATTTAATTCACGGGCCACCTTCCTAGTGCTCTATTATGGTATCAGACGCAATACTTATTCACGTTGCCCTGAACCCTTTCACCTTCTGACTACGCATTGAATGATTGCCTATCTACTTGAAACTCCATATTGTACCTTTGAACTTTACTCTCGATGTGGTTTATTTGTTCGACTCGAGAGGTACTCATAGGCTCATTCATTGGTTAATCCCAGATTATTACCCTTATAGCATTTTGTCATTGCCGATCTGCCCCGTTACCTATTCGTAAGTACGATGGAACTCCCGAAGAAAGGATGACGGCTTGATCATGATGACCTGAAGTAGAGAAATGAAGACATCAATGTAATGGATCGACCTCTTCGAGAAGAGCAACTAAGAAAGAGAAGATTCGTTAGAATTTCGTAACTAATACCTTCCCCCTTACTCCCCCGCTTAAATCTCGGGACGAGATTTCTTGTAGTGGAGGAGAATTGTGACGCCCGGATAATCAAGCTACAGTGAACCTATGCTAATGATGCCACGTCACCTCTGATTACTGTTCCAAATCCGCGTTAGTTCAAACGATTCAAATTTGAATTTGAATTTAAGTCAAACGATAAAGGTTTTCAAATTTTAAAAACTAAAATGTTCGGGTTGTGCCAAATATTGCATAAATAATTTTGGTGGAGAATCCACATTTTTATAAAGTATTTAATTGCACTGAAATAAATAAAACAGTAATACAAACAAATATTTAAATGCCTTTTTCAATTAATAGAATATTAAGCTAATTTATTTTATTGCTCGAAACCATTGGGGCAGTGGCATATTTATTAAAACTAAATTAGGAACTAGTTTTGTATTTCATTTAAACTATAATAAGGTGACACTAAGAGAAAACATAAAAGAAATAAAAATAAAACAGACAAAAAGAAAATGGGTAAAGCCCCTCACTCTCCCTGGGTCGAATGGCCCATCTGGCCATCTAGGCCAACCCCAGGCCGGCCCACCAGCCGCACCCATATCCCCACACCACCCTGAAACCCTAACCGCTACCCCCACTTTCCCCCATGACCCCCTCCTTCCTCTCTCCCGATCTAGATCAGGGGGCAACGGCGCCCTCCCTGCAAGCCCGACGCCGCGCCTCCACGGATCCCGCCGCGGCCACCTCGCCGCCCGAGGACCTCGCCGGACTACTTCACCGGCCTGCTTCCTCCTTCCCACCGGACTGCCTCCTCGTCGCCGGCCGTCCCCGTCTTCCTCCCCGCGCCCCACTGCCACTCCCCTGCGGCCACCATGAGCATGCGCCCCTCCTCTATCCCCATCCCTCCCGGTCACCACGCGCCTGCGCGCGCTCGCCGCGGCGGACGCGCGCCCCGCCTCCGCCTCAACCCACTCCCGCCGTGCCCGCACCAGCGTGCGACCGTGGCCTCCTCTCGGTCGTGCCTATTGCCATGGCCGCGCGTGCCCTGCGCCGCGCGTGCCTGCCCCCGACGCCCCGGTTCCTCGCATCGCCGCCCACTGTAGCGAGACCGCCGGCCACGCCTCCCCTGCATCTGCTGCTGTTGCTGCCACCGCCCGTCCCACCTCTGCTGTTGCTGACGCGCAGCTCTGCCTCCCCTGCCTACCTCTGCTGCCAGTCCCACCTCGCCCTCATACGCCGCCTCCGGTCACCGGTCCCTTCCCAGCGGCTCCGGCCGCGTCGTGGCCACCGGCGCGCGCCCTCCTGGGCGCCCGGGTGTTCCCCGCCCCCTGGTGGCCTCGGGCACGAGCGCCTGCCCCGTTAACCACTGGCCCTATGACAAGTGGGGCCCAGCCCCTGAACGTTAAAAAAAGAGAGTTTAAAAAATATATTAATTAATTAATTAAGGAATTAATTAACTTAATTAATGTTGTATTAGATTAACCTAATCATTTAGTTAATTATTTAACCATGTTTAATTAACCTGAGACTATGACGAACGGGCCCCATCTGCCAGGGTTGACCTAGTCAACCTGTAGACCTGCTGACATCATGCTGATGTAACGCTGACCCAATAATTACCTTTTTTAATTAATTAAAATCTGTTAATCCCAAAATTGAATTAAAACTTTAAAAATTAATATAAAATAATCCGTAACTCGGATGAAAATACTTTATACATGAAAGTTGCTCAGAACGACGAGCCGAATCCAGATACGCAACCCGTCTGTCCGCCAAACATCCCTAGCATAGCGAACACGCAACTTTCCCCCTCCAGTTCACTTGTCCGAAAACGCGAAACACCCGGGATACTTTCCCGGATGTTTCCCCCTTTCGCCGGTATCACCTACTACTGCGTTAGGTCACCTCTAGCACCGCGTATTGCCATGCTACGCTTTGTTATACTTTGATTGCTCTATTATTTATTGTGTTCCCCCTTCGTTACTTCTTTCCGGTAGACCCCGAGGCTGCCGACGACCCCCTAGTTCAACTACGGAGTTGACGACCCCTCCTTGCCAGAGCAACCAGGCAAGCCCCCCTCCCTTGATCACCAGATATCACCTATTCTTCTCTATACTGCTTGCATTAGAGTAGTGTAGCATGTTACTGTTCGGTTACTCCTATTCTGTTGCATAGCCTGTCATTGTTGCTACAGTCATTGATACCTTATCCGCAATCCTAAATGCTTAGTACAGGATGCTAGTTTATCATCATTGGCCCTACATTCTTGTCAGTCTACCTTGCTATACTATCGGGTCGTGATCACTTGGGAGGTGATCACGGGTTTATATTATTCATATATACATACTATACAGATGGTGACTAAAGTCAGGTCAGCTCGTTGAGTACCCACAAGTGATTTCGATGTGGGGGCTGGATGGACAGGTGGCTTCATCCCGGTAGAGGTGGGCCTGGGTTCCCGACGGCCCCCGACTGTTTCTATGTGGCGGAGCGACAGGACAGGTTGAGACCACCTAGGCGAGAGGTGGGCCTGGCCCTGCTCGACGTTCACGGTTACTTCATAATAACACGCTTAACGAGATCTTGGTATTTGATCTGAGTCTGGCCACTGGCCTATACGCACTAACCAACTACGCGGGAAAGATATGGGCACTCGACGTCGTGGTATCAGCCGAAGCCTTCTTGACGTCAGCGACGGAGCAGCGTGCGCCAGATTGGACCGCGTAACGTGACTTCCTTTGTAATGGAGGTTGCTAGGTCTGCTTCCGGCCGCCCTCGCAACATGCAGGTGAGCAATGGGCGATGGGCCCAGACCCCTGCGCGCATAGGATTTAGACCGGCATGTTGACCTCTCTGTTGTGCCTAGGTGGGGCTGTGACGTGTTGATCTTCCGAGGCCAGGCATGACCCAGGAAAGTGTGTCCGGCCAAATGGGATCGAGCATGTTGGGTTATGTGGTGCACCCCTGCAGGGAAGTTTATCTATTCGAATAGCCGTGTCCCTTGGTAAAAGGACAACCCGGAGTTGTACCTTGACCTTATGACAACTAGAACCGGATACTTAATAAAACACACCCAGACAAGTTCCACAGACTTCCCGGTGATCGCTTTTCCACAGGGCGACGAGGGGAGGATCACCGGGTAGGATTATGCTATGCGATGCTACTTGGAGGACTTCAGTCTACTCTCTTCTACATGCTGCAAGACGGAGGCTGCCAAAAGCGTAGTCTTCGATAGGACTAGCTATCCCCCTCTTATTCTGGCATTCTGCAGTTCAGTCCACTAATATGGCCTCCTTACACATATACCCATGCATATATAGTGTAGCTTCTTGCTTGCGAGTACTTTGGATGAGTACTCACGATTGCTTTGCTTCCTCTTTTCCCCCGTTTTTCTCTTCTTCTCGGATGCCGCAACTAGACGTTGGAGCCCAGGAGCCAGACGCCACCGTTGACGATGACTACTACACTGAAGGTGCCTACTACTACGTGCAGGCCGCTGACGACGACCGGGAGTAGTTTAGGAGGATCCCAGGCAGGAGGCCTGCACCTCTTTTGATCTGTATCCCAGTTTGTGCTAGCCATCTTATAGCAACTTGTTTAACTTATGTCTGTACTCAGATATTGTTGCTTCCACTGACTTGTTTATGTCGAGCACTTGTATTCGAGCCCTCGAGCCCCCTGGCTTGTAATATGATGCTCATATGACTTGTTTTACTTTTAGAGGTGTGTTGTGATATCTTCCCATGAGTCCCTGATCTTGATCTTACACGTTTGCGTGCATGATTAGTGTACGTTTGAATCGGGGGCGTCACACCAGAGCAGGAGGCCGCCCACCTCGAGCGCTGGAAGGCGCACTGGCTCCGCCAGGAGCAGGCCGACGGCGAGCAGCAGATGCGCTACGAGGTCATGCTCCAGCGTGATGCGGAAGCGCTCCGGCTCGAGGAGGACGAGGAGGAGCGCGTGCGGCTAGCCGCAATGCCGCCGCCCTAGCAGACGCCGGAGGAGGTTACCCTGGCAGCGTACCAGGCAGCGTTCGGGTGGGCAGGCCCTGCTCCCGTCTTCATCGACCTCACCGGCGATGGCAACGGCGGCGTCGACGCGAAGGGCAAGGGCAAGGCCAACAACATCTAGGGCAGCGTGCGGGGCAGCAGAAGGCGGGCACAGACTTTTTTTTAATGTTTTAATTAATGTTTAATTATGTTTAAGTGGACTTTGGCTGGCGTTTGACCGGCCACGTATGTTTAATTATGTTTATTTTAAGTTTATTTCATGCGGTCATTTTTTTTGCATGCCGGCACATTTGTGTCTGCCTCCCGTTGGGCGGCCAAGCCGACCCATTTCAGAATGCGGACGCGCACGTCCGCCTGGCCGACCCAAACGGACGAAAAGCGAACAAAAGCGCTGTCCGTTTGGGTCGGCCCATTGGAGTTGCTCTAAGGACCATTGGCCGTGTGCATGCTAATTATGCAAAGGCCGGATCTGTATTCATTGTGTTTGTATCCCCATGACGTTTCATTATGAGTCAATACCATCCTGTGTGTTCGCACACGAACATGTCACCGTGTACCCTCAACGCCGGGGGTGATGCACCGCTGCTCACGTCAAAGGAGACCCGCCGGAAGCGCGGTACGCAGGATAATCCGGTGGGCGCTTTTGTAGACCCGAAACCCCACACGCCCGGGAGGGACCCCGTCAGGGCGCGCGGGCTATGGGCTGCCCTAGGTCGACCTGATCGCCCCTAGGGCCTCGAGGTTCGCCGCCCTGCAATGAAGAAGAACAAGCAAAGAACGAGAAAGAAGAAGAACTAGGGTTAAGGAGAAAAGATAAATGATAAAAAGTGGTATATGATTTGTTCGATTGTGTGTTGTTCAATCGGCCGTCACCCCTTACATATATATGAGGCGGCTGGACTTCCCGTACAAGAAAAGGACTCAAATCACGTCCAAAACATCAAAAAATAACCTAACTCGGACTACGAGGGCCGGGACTTCCGGTCAGCCCGGAACTTCCGGGCTAAAATCACATCAAGTAGCCCTCTTACACAGCCCCTGGAGGTCACATATGGCTTCGGATCGCGATGGTCCAAAAAGCAAAGTTGTAGATCTTGCAATGCAGAAAAATTCCTTAGTTGATCACTTTTTCATCCAAGGTCATCTTGATGTTGAAATCGGCCCCGCAAATCTGCAAATAATGTTAAAATTCCAGTTTCGGGGCGCACGGCGTGCAAACTTTCGGTTTATCCTGGAAGTTTTGCCCGGAACTTCCAGCGCAGACTTATGCAGCACATCGTTTTGACTCTAACTTTTGCATACGAGCTTTGATTTAGACGTTTCTTATATCAAAATCGATCGTTTCGACGAGACGAAGACAATCCGTATAGAAACTTTTCACATATGAGGCCATCTTGGGGGCATAATCAGCCGAATAGTGTTTTGAATGCAAAATCTCAGTACTTCAAACACAACTTCGGCCTTAGAGATTAGATCGGATGGCTACGGCCCAAATATCAAAGTTTCTTTTTTTGATGATACGGAACTTTCTCACTTTGAGCACTTTTCCATTTGAAACCTTCTTAATTACGTTTTTGACCATGCCAAAATCTAATGTCAACACTGTGTTAAGAAAAAACAAGGTCTGTAAAATGTATGTCCAGTAGATTGTTGTGATAACTGTTTGGTTTCTGAGCTCCTTACCGTTGCTGGTTACTGAAGCTATCTTGAGCCCATCAGCAGTTCGAAGCCAAGGATGGCCGGATCTCCCGTGAAAATAAGCACTAATTATGTGTATAGGTGCTTGCAAACACGAAATGCCACCCAAGTTTTGAATTTTGAATCAGGCACTCCCTCATTTTCAAAATACGTTTCACGAACTAAGTTTACAGTGAGAAAATATGAACATCCACAATACTAGATAAATACAACATGGACATATATTTGTCGGCACTGACTAAGTGTAGGTTGATTGTTTTTTTTTCTTTTGGTGCAAATCATTTTTTCTTTGGTCATCGGAGCACCATCTAGTGGCCAGGACTGCATCGTCATTGCTCATTTTCTTTCTTTTGCGTCGCCTTCTAACACAATGCCGCCCTCCCCTCAACCTTTCCCCATCGCCATGTTTGCCGCCACCCAAAGTCATCCCTCTAACACCCCCTTCCCTCCCCGACCTCCTGTTCAGGCACCCGCAATCCCACTGACGCACATGTCAACCTGCCTTCTCGCCTCCACCGGCAACGTTGTAGCTCGCTATCGCTCTCAGCGTTGTCCCCGTCTCCGACGAGTTCTTGGCTCGTCCTCGCCATCGAAGTTGCACCTCGCTGCCGCTTGAAGCACTGTCATGCATGCAAAATTGCACCTCGTCCTTGCCATCGAAGTTGCACCTCGTCCTCGAGCTCCACCACAGTCACCTTCTTCCAGCATGCGAAATTGACTTATACCCGATGTTTTTTCTGGTGGCTTGCATATAGCTCGTGTGCGATATTTTTCATGGTAGGAATTATTTCTCGATCTGAATTTTCTGCGTATGTAGTAGTATATGCTCACAAAAATAGGATGTGGAGTTTCTGCCCCCTAAGCTCAATTGGACCTTCGTGAACCATCAAACATTGTTGAATTTTCACATACGTGTAAATTTTCGTGACGAGAAAACATTCCTCATGCTTTGGGCAAAAGGAAAAAAATGATGCCCAAAAGATTATTTTTTTTAAAAGCATTTTGGAATGTTTGACTTTTCTCGGAGTTTCAGATCTCATGAAGAAAACTAAACAATGTTTCTTAAAAAAAGTCAGAAATATTTATTTTTTCTATTTAATGTTATCTTACTGTTCACAAAAGGAGCATTTGAGCTCTTGGCACAAAAATGACTTTTCCGGCTCAACAATTCCATCGATTTTTAAATATTTTTAATCCGGCTGGGTTTCACCTCCCAAGTGAAGTGAGCGCGGTGCATCGATGCACGCTCCGCCGCTCAGCAGCCGCCTCGCCTCGCCTTCGTCCCGTCTGCCGGCGGCCGGAATCCAATGGCGCCGTGCCGCCTTCTTCCTCCAACTCCTGCCACTTCCACCACCCATCCCCGCCGCCCCCACCGGCGCGCGGCGGATAGCGAGGGCCGCTGCCCTCCGCGCTCCTCCTCTCGGCGCCTAGGGTATGCAGGGCTGCGGAGCGCCGCCGCCTCTCCGTCCATCCATTACTCCCGTCGGAGAAAACCCTATGTCCTCGTCGTTATTCCTCCCCTCCGTAGTGCTCGACCCGTCTCCTGCGCACAGCCTCCGCAGTCAGTTCCGTTCGTGGTGAGATTTCGCGGGCGTCTCTAATTGGGGAAATGGGAGAAAGCATACAGAGGTCAAAGCCTCAGGTCCAATGCTGGCCTTTTATGTTCTCATGACCAATTATTTCTGTAAATTTTGCTAGATTTCTTAAAATTAACATCTGCGTTGTGGAATTTTCATCTTATATATGTTGTGTCTGGTCCCATGTAATCTATCTGAATTCTGAACATATGCATGTAGATTCAGCAAGGGAGCGTAGAGAAGGCGCCCAACATGTCCAGGATATCTAGTCTAGGATCCTTGGATGGAGTTCCTCTGGCTCCAGCAATGGCACGAAAAGAAAATCATCCCTCTGTTTCTTTCCCTTTTACATTTTTATATAAGGAGAAGTTTTTCTGGCAGTTGAGGTGGAGAAGAGACTGGCCATACAAGTGAGTGAGAGATGATCATCCATGCCATGTCGAAACTTGTCCATCGTCTGGGAGGCCCCTATTTTTAGAAGCCTTTCGCCTTGTCTTCTGCCTCCTCCTTTGCCTCCTCTCCACAGTCTGATTTAGAGACCTTGCATGCATGCCTTGCTTGCCTCCTATCCACAATTTAGTTCCTCTAGTTTTGTGGGTGCTAGATCCCTTTCCCCAAACCCACTCCGTCGTGCTAGCACATTTGAAGCCTGAATTTCCCCACAAGGTCTGGTGAGATGCTGTCATCCTTTCCCTTAATTCTGCAACTGTTTTGCTTGCGCCTCTGTGATTATTTTCTGAATTGATTCATGAAGAGACACAGATTTGTCTATCTTGCATCTGTTGTGAACGCATGGTACTTACGTATGTTGCATCTGTTGTGAAATTTGTGTGATGCAGCAAGGTGCTCGTCTCTAACCTGAATGGGAGCAAGATATCCTCTCGTTTTCTTGATCCTCTTACTTCTTCATGGAACCAAGGCTGCTTCGGATCCTCCAGTACCGGGATGGCTGACTCTGAGTGGTAAGCATCTGGCCCATTGCTGAGTTATGAATTGGGATTTTTTTTTGTTTAGCATGCGACAAAGGAAAAGCGCGTATTTTGTATAGAAGAATGTGAGCTAGAAAGTATGTTCTTTCAGCCTACATTATGGTTTGTCTGCCTTGCTGCTAATCTTTCTAGTACTGTCCTACAGGTCATCGTCCTCTAGTCATTGCTCGTGGGGGGTTGTCTGGAGTAGTGCCTGAGTCAAGCCAGCTTGCATACAGCATGGCAATGGGAAGTAGCTTGTGTGAGGTGGTTCTGTTCTGCGACCTGCAATTCTCCAGCGACGGTGTGGGCTTCTGCCATGGCAGCTTGAGACTTGACAATTCGTCAAATATTGCTGAGAAGTTCGCTGACAGGGGCTCAACTTATCAAGTGAATGGACGAGAGGTTCAAGGATGGTTTTCTCTGGATTTCAAATCAGAGGAGCTACATAGTGTCCTATGTAAGCAGAAAAAATAATCTTGGTTATCTTGAAAATCGTAACCGTAAAATCAAAGTACTTTATCCATGCTCCATGATGAAGTTAGCAATTGCAAACGTGGTAAAATCACATATATTTTTCCATATTTGGAGTGAATAAGGTTCAAATGGATCCTTGAAAGTTTTTTCTTCCAAATGGTTGATCCTTTGAAGTCATTTCTGATTTTCCATTTAGGTTCTGTTTTTAGTTCTTCTCTTTTTTTCCTGTTGCAAAGTATTGACTTGTCACGTGGTTTGATTATCCCTCAGTGCTTCAGAATGTTTTGTCTCGCTCAAGTACATTTGACAGAACACAGGAACTGTTGTCGCTTGACAATGTGGTTCAAAGCGTCTTGGCTCAAAAAGGCGAGCTTCATGTAATTTGGGTCAACATAGAGGTAGATGTGGTTTCACTAACATTCAAAGATTCACCAAGGATCTCTTTGTACTGCACCATGTTCTCTATCTAATAGAAGTTCATATTTTCTTTAGTACAACTCGTTTTTTCTGGAGCACGGATTAAGTGCCGAAGATTACATATTGGGACTACCAAAAGAATTTCCTGTCACTCGCGTCTCCTCACCAGAATTTGCATTCTTAAAAAGTCTCAGTGGGAAGGTCAGAAGCAATATAAAGTTGATTTTCCGGTTTCTCCGTGAAGACCTTGTTGAGCCTACGACAAAGAGAACATATGGAGAACTTCTGAAAGACCTGAAATCTATCAAGGCCTTTGCATCGGGGATTCTTGTTCCCAAGCAATTTATTTGGCCACAGAATAAGGATATGTACTTGGAGCCGTCTACCAGTTTGGTCAAAGATGCACATGCCCTAGGGCTGGAAGTGTACGCATCTGGATTTGCCAATGATGATCCATGTATGAGTTACAACTACAGCTATGATCCCAGCGCGGAAATCTTGCAGTACATAGACAATTCAGACTTCTCGGTCGACGGCGTTTTAACAGACAATCCACCTACCGCATCAGGAGCCATAGGTAAGAACGAAGAAACATGTGTGCCATGCTGGAAGAAGCTATAACTGAAATGGATGTTGATGAAAATTTTGAAATGTTACTTTATATACATGATAGGAACGTACCCGTACAATTTAGCTCTTCATTTTTGATTCCTTGACAACATCTTCATGAGGATCCTTTAATTGCAGTGTGCATGGCACATACCAAGGGCAATGCATTTGTTTTTCCTATTGCTAAAGCTGGAGCTCCTACAGGTAAGCTGGCAATCTTCTCCTGATCCATGGTGTTGCTTTGCTAACTTATCATCATCTTGTAACACAATATACTGATCCCTCCACTCAAGCAGTAGTAGGAGAAAACACCAGGCCACTGATCATAACCCACAATGGTGCGAGTGGCGTCTTCTCAGACAGCACGGACCTTGCCTACCAACAAGCGGTGAAAGATGGCGCGGACATAATAGATTGCTGGGTCCGGATGTCGAAAGACGGAGTCGCCTTCTGCCTGGGCTCTACAGATCTCAACAGCAGCACGACAGCAGCCACAACTTTCTTGGGAAAAATGACCACTGTCAATGAGATACAGAACAAGTCGGGCATTTTCTCGTTCGATCTCTTATGGAGTGAGATCCAAACCTTAAAACGTGCGAAGCAAGACATACTCCTTATTTTGTTCTGCCAAAGATTTGCATACACTAACATTGATGTCACATGTTTTTTGTTCACCGGAGCAGCCAATCTTGTCGGTCCATTCGCAGACGCACGCCTGGAGAGAAATCCTGCGGCGAAGAACGCTGGCAAATTTATGACACTGGCTGAGTTCCTTGATTTTGCAAAAGCCAGCAACATCACTGGTATACTGATCGGCATAGAGGTAGACAGCATATATAGCATCAAACTTTTGACATGATTCATTTGCTCGCTCCTGTTACCTATGTTGTTATTCTGTCCAACTGATCAAGAGAGGTCTTGTACCTACCGAGTGCAGCATGCTACGTACCTTATAACCAGAAGCCTTGACGTGGTGGATGCGGTCTCCAAAGCGCTTGTCAAGTCCGGGTACGACAAGGAGACCTGTAAGCAGCGCGTGCTCATACAGTCAGAGGACGCCCCGGTGCTTGCGGTGTTCAAGACGTTCCCCAAGTTCCAGCGGGTGCTGACGATCGAGTTCGACATAAGCGACGCCTCCAAGCCTTCGGTGGATGAGATATCAGAGTTTGCAAACGCGGTGAAGCTCAGGCGCAGCTCTGCCGTGCGGGTCAACGGCTTCTTCCTGGAGGGGTTCACCAATTCCTTGGTCGACAGGCTGCATGCCGGCAATCTGCATGTGTATGTCGGCGTCCTCAAGAATGAGTTCATGAACCTCGCGTTCGACTACTGGGCCGACCCCTTGGTGGAGATCGCCACGGACACGATGTCGGTAGGCGCCGATGGGATCGTGACCGAGTTCCCTGCCACTGCAGCTGCATACTTCAGTAAGTAGTAGTATCTGCTTTGCTTGATGGACACCATGGACGCTTGGTTAAATCTTCTCTTCCTGACGCACAATGAAATATATAATCTGACTGATCTCTTTGGTGGATGGATTTCAGGGAGCCCATGCTCCAACTACGAAAACAAGAACCTTCCCTACACGATCAGCCCCGCCGAACCCGGCGGCTTGCTCCAGCTGGCTAACAGTGGCTCGGTACCTCCGGCGCCCCCTCCGGCGCCGGTGCTCGAGCCCCAGGACATCCTGCAACAGCAGCTGCCGTTGTGCCCCAACGACCCCATGTTCCGGACCTTCCGCTGCCGCCTGGCGCCCAAGGAGACGGCGACGGGGAAACCTGAGTACAACATCAATATGGCTAGCCTAGATGACTAGGTTTCTTTCTTGTGGTGGAACCAGCCCATCCAGGTTCAAGTCCTAAACTTGACATGGGTGCTCTCATAGAAGGTGTGTGCACGTGTTGTGAGCGTCTGCGTCTGCATTGTGTTTCTAAAAAAAAAATCCCCACCCCACTCTTTGCGAGATTCGCTAAGTTCATTGTGCTTGTGCATTACATACTGGAATGCGTTAGTTACCTAGTTACGTGGCACTAGAACAACATTTGTGTACTGAGTATTCGGACAAAGTTTGATTTTAAAGTGAGCAACTTTGTTTTTATAATGCAAGGTAGGCGTTCTGCTGATGCCGATTTCATATAGATAGATGGAGAAAATGCAAATTAAATGCCGGTTTCATATAAGATAGATGGAGAAAACACAAATACTCCCTCTGTCCCGATTTAACTGACGCCATTTGTATACAAAATTTGTACTAGCTTAGCTCTTCCTCTGCGTCACTCAATTCGGGACGGAGGGAGTAAATACCAAGTGGACCGATTTTTATGAGGAAAACTAAGGCAAAAACCAAAGAAGGAGAAAGAGAAACATCTACCTAGATCACCACCAACATGATCGCTGACCGGGGAGTGGTGAGCAAAATCTTTCGAAAACGCCTTCAAGGAGGAAGATGGCATCAGCAAACGTTATCATCGTCGACATTGACCCTGTCGAAGACCAATTTTCCGCCAAAAGCTACACACAACTATCCTGCCAAACCTTGAGGAAGAGTCTGGCCACACAAAAAAGCCGCCATGACATACTCAGCTCCGAGCAGACACAACCCAATAGAGAGGAACCACTGGCAGTAAAGAATGACATCCAGCCAGTATGACTCCTTGGGACACTTGAAGGAGGAGCACCAGAAGTAGAGGGACCAGAAGATGAAGCTTCAACAGCAAATCTTGGGGCAGTGAAAGGCCTTGGAACACTTGCACTAGCTGACCTTCTTGCAGATCTTGCAGAAGCAGACCTTGCAGTAGCTGACCTTGCTGGTGGCTGCTGTGATCTTGCTGGTGGCTGTTGTGATCTCGATGGTGGCTGTTGTGATCTTGCTGGTGGAGTATCTTCATTCATTGATCTTGCAGGTGGAGTAGCTTCATTTCTTGATCTGGCAGGTGCCTTGCAAACATACAAGGAAACATGGTAGTTAGTCACAAGGGTTTAGCACATAAGACATACAAGGAAACCAAACCAATTAACAAGTTACATTAACAAACATTACTAGGGAAAACCCTAGCAGTAGCGCTGGTTTTGTGCTCACTAGTAGCGCAGGTAGGCGCGCTACTAATAAGGCGCTACAACTATTGCTTAGCAGTAACGCGTGCCGGCGCGCGCTACTGCTAGGACAACTAGCTGCAGCGTTTGTTCAACCCCACGCTACTGCTAATGAAACTAGTGGCAGCGCGTTTTCTCTCAATTTCTACTAGTATTCATTTTTTATTTTTTTTATTTTTAGTGTATTTATGCGGCTTTCTCTCCATCGTACAAAATATTGGTACAATACCAGTTATGAGGTTTACATCATTATGTCCATAACAGTGTGTCAAATGAAGGTGGATTAGGTTCAAGTGGAGGCAATATGTGGTGCATGTCAAAAGTATACTACTAATCCAAACTTGATCTAGTTTGGACTAGTAGTACTTTCGATGTGCACCACATGTTGCCTCCACTTGAATCTAATCCGCCGGCACAAGCTATTTAATCATCATCATAGTCATTATCATCAACAATATTTATTTAATCACCACTAACACTAGCTAATAATAATCATCATAGTCATTACCACCAACACTAGCTATTTTATCATCATAGTAATAGGTAGCACATCATCATCTTCAAACTCATTTCTAGCTAGCTAATCACTCCTGCTGCTCTCTCGCAGGTAAAATAACATAAAACATGTATAGCTCTCCTCCTTAATCAAGTTGGAGCATGCAGATGAACCTGTCTCCTAATCGTGGATAGCACATATGTTTGCTGCCCCCTAGTACTTCTCTGCGCTCCCCCATCACATATTTGGTCCAGTCTTGCACTACATCTGTCGCTAATCTTGAATGCACTAAAGTAATCTGTAGGATATCTTGGTCGTAAGCTAATAATACTCATGGTACCTTTAGTCTCGATCCCATAAGGCACAACATTCATCGGGACTCCCTGTTGAAGAACATCGTATGGTAACATACTTAGCAATGAAGTTTAGCTTCAAAAATAATGTATGGAAAAGATGCACTGAGGACAAATATTAAAAATCTTACCATCATTCCTAAATAAATGTGACCGTAGTTCAGTACGAACACTATTGGTCGCACGTTTTCAGTACTAACATTTCTAAATGCAGGAATAAAATGTGTCCAATACAAAAACTCTTGCATGGCAGGGGATACACTAGTAGAATAGTAAAAACAAATTATAAGTTGAAACAAATGAAGCATATGTTATGCTTAATTACGAAAAAAGAGGCTCGGTTCCTTTCACACAGGACACATGTTGAGACGCTTCTGGACTGGCTTTTTGCCGCTCTAGCCTTCTCTCCTTTTCCTCTCCTCTCCTTTCCTCCTCTTTCTCCGCCCAAATCTTCTCCCTATCTCTGATCTCCTTCTATTTTCCAGCCTCTTTTTCCTTCCTAGATCCCTTTCTCCTTCTCTGCTCTAAGTCGCACTATCCAGTCAGTAATGGAGGGTCAGGATGCTGGTGTTGAGGGTGCGCCTGTGCGGCCGTAGGCGGATAAGCCAAGAGCAGGTCGACCTAATCTCCTAGCACCAGATCCGGTGCGTTCTCAGGCGGATAGACCGGGGGGAAGTGGAGCTATTTAGGGGGCTCATCTCCCCTCTCGCTCGATAGCGCCAGATCCTGGGATTGAGCTCACCATGCAAGCGCTCTCAATCAGTGAGCCGGAAATTGTTCATGTTCAAGCTGAGAACCAGGCACATGAGGAAGGACAGGATGCAGAGTTCAATATATTGATGAAACTTGCTTCTACTGGAGGTCCAATCAGAGTTCTTTCTCTTCAGGCTGTGCAATAATCTATGGCTAGAGCATGGAGGGATAATTATTACGGCATATCTCAATTATCAAGGTATGTTTTTGTGGCGCACTTCCGCTCTTTGGAAGCTGTTATGTTTGTGATTACTCGTCAGCCTTGGAGCATGGGTTCAGATAACTTTCTGATTGAATGGATGGATCCAGAGGAGCAAGATAATAATATTCGGGACTACAAGTTTGATTCAATTTATGTCACTGTTTGGATTTATGGTATCCCCATCAGGTTTAGAACCCAAGCACTGTTAGCAAGCATCCTGCAAAAAGTGGGGCAGATTTCAGAGTTTCATCCGATTAACAAGAGTATGATTTCGGCTAGGCAGGAATACATTTGGGGTACTATTAAAGCTCAGATCAGTAGACCTGTGAAAGATAAAGTTTGGGTTACTTATGGAGAAGACTCTGCTGGTTGGGCCTATTTGTTCTACGAGAAGATTGGCAGAATCTGTACTTTTTGTGGAATTATGTTTCATAGTGTCCAGCATTGCAAAGCTAGAAATAGTGTCCTTATTTCAAGGAGTAGGCTTCAAGTCTCTTTGGAGGGTATCTCCCCAAATAAATTTGGCCAATGGATGACTGCTGCAGATTTGATTCCTTCTCTTTCAGAACAACATAATCTGTGTGAAGCAAATTCATTCTCATCTTTTGTAAATCCTCAGTTAGCCAGATTGCAGAAGCAGTTCATAGAACACCCTAAGGGCAAGGAGATAGCTGTGCATAGCGCGGCTACGGAGGAAGCTAATCAAAAATAATTATCTCTTACTAAGATTAATGAGCAAATTAGAAGGATGGAAGAAGGTGGTTCATCTACAAATGCAGAACTACAGATATTGCAGAATCAGATGGGAGGTATGGCTACGAGGTGTAGCTATAGTCAGGGTCGGTGCCCGGGTCAGAGCGACGCTGTTAAGATTTCAGCGGTGCCACCAACTGTAGTTAATATGGAGACGGCCTCTGTTCCGGGCAATAACGCAGGAGAAGTTCAAATTCAAGGCTTGCACACTCCAGTACAGCAGGGTGCTGTTATTCCTAATCCATCAGAAATCTCCATTTTGTGCGCTCTGCCTGTAACTCACATCTCACATACTGGCCCCTCATCTGCTATTTAGGCTACTATGGAAGACTATAATCCCTGTGGGAAAGTTCCTGCTAATCCATCCCTCTTCCCAGGTGTTGTGCCTTCCTCGCCTCCGCCTCTTCTCCCTGTCCCCTCTCCACTCAGATCCAGTCCCAAGAGGCTGCTAGAGTCGCTGTTTGGGCTTCCGGTTCCGCCAGCGAAGAAGGCCAGCATCCATGGAGGTCGTGGGAGGGCAGAAGATCAGTCTGATTCGGTGCTCGGAGCTCCGCCTGTTAGGCAAGTTCTCTCTCCACAGCCATCTGCAACTAGTGGTATGGGAGCCTTCACAGTGCCTGTTAGTCCAGGGAGAGGAAGGACTTTGGACGGTTCTTCGCCTTTTGGATCCGCAACATCTCAGGGTGGCTACCATCGATATCGCTATAGCAGATGGGATATTCCTCCGGCCAGGGGATATGGAGGTTTGCGTTCCAATATGCATGGGGTTATGCACAATCGCGCTTGTTCCTCCACTTGGAAGCGTGAAAATGGAGCCGATCAAATGGATTGCAGCAATATTATGTGCACACGTAGGGGTCAGGATCTGGAGAACACGGATTTGGATGCCACCACTGCGTCGGGCCGATCTACTATGGTTTCCGGCAATAAGGAAGGAGGAAGCTATGATCCGCGGTCCTTGCACATGCCTCTGCTGTCTGTTAGTTTCTCTCCTTCTGGCACTGATCATATCCACCATTTGGGTTTGCATGTTGATACGGGCGAGCATGGCCCCAGAGCTCAAATCGCAGTGGAAAAACAAGATGACTTTAGTTCCTCTGGCCAAGGCGATACATTGGATCTCTGGAATGATCAAGTTGGAGAAAACATGGAATTGAATGTTGGTATGGATAGGAGGGTGGTTGAATCCTTTCCTCGGGCAGTGGCGCATGGCCCTAACGCGCCTCGGGCGCCATGAAAGCAATAGCATGGAATTGCCGAGGTATGGGCCGAGACCTTGGCAATGATCGAATGTTGTTCCTGGCCAATCTGGTTCGCTCTACAAAAGCTCAGGTAATTTTTGTTTCAGAAATCAAATCTTCCAAAGTTTGTTCTGTTGATCTTGTGAACCGGTTTGAGGTGGCTGGCAGTTTTGTTGTTCCTTCTAGAGGGGCTTCAGGAGGGCTCTGGCTTATGTGGAATGATGACCTTAAGGTTTCTGTTCGTAGTTCTTCCTTCCACTTTATCTTAGCGGATGTAGTTCATCTAGCCTCGGGGGTTCACTTTTGTTTGGTTTGTATATATGGTGATCCCTACCATAGGCAGACTAGTGACATTTGGAATCAGATCTCCACTTTTGTGTATGATAACTTTGGCAAACCCATGATCTGTATGGGTGATCTTAACGATATTTTGTATGATACGGATGGTTGCAATGGTACTGTTAATTATTATCGTTTGTCTGCTTTTCGTGCTATGATTAAAAATTGTGGCTTCTTTGACATTGGTTTTAGTGGTCCTGCTTACACTTGGCGTAATAGGCAGCACACAGTTAGGCCTATTTACAGACGTTTAGATCATTGTCTTGTTAATGCGGATTGGTGTGCGCTGTATCCCAACTCTAAGGTTCTTAACTTGCCTATCATCCTTAGTGACCATGCTCCCATTCTCATTTCCACGGATGGTAGTTTTGTTAAACCTAGGCAATCCTTCAAATTTGAGAATTGGTGGTTAATGGAGAAAGATTTTAATAGTTTCGCTAAATCTGCCTGGAACAATGTTAGATCTACCTCTTTTGTTGCAAAAACCACTTCTTTGGCAGGATCTTTGAAAAAATGGTGTAGGAAGAAGAAACCCTTTCAACTAGAACTGCAGGAGTTGGAGTCCAGTATTAATCAAATTCAAATGCTTCCTTGGAACCAACAAGATCATAATCTGGAGCAACAACTAACCCTCAGGTATGAGCATGTTCTCAATCAACTTAATAGATTTTATAAGCAAAGAAGCAAGAAGGGTTGGGTTACTGGTGGTGATCGTAATACTAAATTTTTTTCATCAAGCTATTCTCAAGAGGAGGAAGAGGAATACCATTTGCTCTATTAAAGATGAAAATGATGTTTTGCATTTCAGACCTGATCTCATTGCTAACACTTTTTTTAACTATTTCAGATATATCTTTTCGTCTCCTAATGTTAATTCTGGAAGACCTTTTCTTGCTTCACAGTTTCCTGACGGCTCTTTGGATCCCACTTATCTAATTCCGGATAAAAGTGAAGTATTGCAGATCTTGAAGGATATGAAGTTGAATGCTTCGCCAGGGCCGGATGGCTTCAATGTTGAGTTTTATCTAGCTGTATGGGATTGGATAGGAGATGAGGTCACCCAGTTGGTGGTTAATTTTTATAAATCAGGTATATTGCCACCTCATATTAGTGACACTAACATTGCTCTCATTCCAAAAAAACTGGTTCCCCAGGTTCCTATGGATTATCATCCCATTAGCCTTTGTAATGTCATATACAAAATCATTGCCAAATCCTTAGCTAATCGCCTCAAGCCTCTTCTCCCTGATTTTATTGACCATGCTCAACAGGCTTTTATTGAGGGTAGAAGGATTAGTGATAATATTATTATTGCTCAGGAAATCACCCATTCTTTTGCTCTTAAATCCTGGAATCAACTTGCTTTCATGCTTAAAATTGATCTTGCGAAAGCTTTTGATCGTTTAGAATGGAGCTTCATAGTTTTAGCTCTTGCTCGTAAAGGTCTGCATGGTCATTTCATAAACTTGATCTATGAATGCATTTCCACACCCACTTTCTCTGTGGTTATTAATGGTCAACCTTCTCATAAATTTAAAAGCGCTAGGGGTATTCGCCAAGGTTGTCCTATGTCCCCTTATTTGTTTGTTTTGGCCATTAATGAATTGTCTCTTGCTCTTAATGATGCTCTGGCTGCTAATCATTTGCAGGGTATTTCTCTTGGACCAGGTTGCCCTCCTATTCATTCTCTATTGTTTGCAGATGATTTACTAGTTTGTGGGCAAGCTTCAGTTCAAGAGGCAAATGCTATGGCCCAAATTATCCATCATTTCTGTTCTATTTCTGGACAAACTCCTAATTGGGCAAAATCTGCCATTATCTTCAGCTCTCATGTTAGTCAGGCTGTAGCTCATGATATTAAGCAGATTTTTCATGTTTCTAACATGGATGCTCATTTTTCTCATCTGGGTCACCCTCTTCTTCTTCCTGCTAAGAATAGATCTGCCGCCTATAATTTTGTTTTAGATAAATTTCTAAATAAGCTTCCGGCTTACAAGGCTAACATGCTTTCTCATGCAGCTAGACTTGAGTTGATCAAATCTGTTTTCTCTGCTATTCATGTTTACTATATGGCTAACATTTTGTTCTCCAAAAAACTTTTAGCCAAACTCACTGCTATTATCAGGAACTTTTGGTGGACAGGTATTAGGGAAAATAATTCCAACAGGGGTTTGTGTCTTCGCGCTTGGAAGGATATTTGCAATTCAAAGCAGGAAGGTGGGCTTGGTATTAGGAATTTGCAAGCGGTTAATGAAGGGTTGATTCTTGCAGCCGCTTGGCGTCTGGCTAAAGATCCTTCCTCTCATCTTCATTTGGTCCTTAAATCTAAATACTTCTATGATACTTCGATTTGGCTGGCTAGCTCGTCCACTCCAAAATCTGCTTTTTGGTCTGCCATCCTTAAAATGCTTCCAAAACTCAAAACTCATTCTTTCTATCAGCTCACTCAAGGTAATGTTTCTATATGGAGCACTCACTGGTGCTCTCTTTGGACTACTGTTTATGATCACCTTATTGTTCAGCCTTCATGTTATGTTTACCCTTCTCTTGTTAAAGATTTTTGGGTTCCTGGAACCAAAATTTGGGATAATAATTTGATTTCTTCTCTTTTCCGACAGCCTCTTGCTACTGCTATTATTCAAACTGATATTATTCAAGAGGACTGTCCGAATATACTTTGCTGGGATCTAACACCTAATGGCAATTGTACTTCTAAATCCACTTATAAATTGTGCTTGCAGGACATTCGTGCTAATCCTAGATCTGCTCCTTCTCAAGTTTCTTTGCAAATTAAAAATCTTCTAAAGTTGATTTGGAAGCAAAAGACAATAATTCCTAGAGTCAAGACTTTTACTTGGAGGCTTCTCTGGGAGGCCCTTCCCACAGGTTTGAGAGCTGGCCGCTTTTCTATACATATCTCTCAATTTTGTTGCAGATGTGGACAACAAGAAGATGAGATGCATTTGTTTTTTCTTTGCGACTTTGCTAGAGATGCTTGGTTCTCTTCTCCTTGGTGCATTAGAACAGATGCACTAATTCAAGCCAATCCTACTATTCATAGCGTTTTACATGCTTTAATTAACATGAATCATTCCCATGCATCTGTGCCTAACATTCTCAATTTTTGTGGTGCCTATGGAAAGCTCGGAATGACCATCTTTTCAATAGGAAGAGAGCTCTTCCCTATCAAATTCATATTGCTGCTAAAGCTCTCGATGTTGAATTGAATGATAATATGCATGGTTCTCTCCAAAATAACATCGTTTGTGTTGTGCCTACTGTTAACCAGCTACCTGTGCAGGGAAAAACAATTTAGTCTGATCTTCTGCTAATAAGACCAAGAGTTTACTCTGATGCAGCTTTCAGGTGCAAAAAATCCCTGGTTTAACTCAAGGAATGGTGGCTACTGGTATCGGAGTCTACCTTTGTTTGCCACAAGACCCGACGGAAATTATTGTTCAGATTCAAGCGTCTTCTGCGGATACAGATTCTCCTTTGAAAGCGAAAGCTTTGGCTCTTCTTTTGGCGGCTCAAGTGGCTAATCGCCTTAATATTTCTCAGCCTACTTTCCTCACCGACTGTCTCTCTTTGGCATCGTTTGCTGCTTCTTCTAAGGCTTCTGATGTTGCCATCCCCTGGGCTATCAGGAAAATACTAGCTGAATTTTTCTTCTTCTCCTCTGATCTTCACGCTCAGGTGTTTCACATTTCTAGGGAGATCAATGGGATTGCCCACAATATGGCTCAACAGGTTCTTAGGCCTAATCTAAGACCTGACATATGCTGTTTTGCCTCAGCTCATCGAAATGGATCTTGCCCTGTAGTTTCTCTTCTTTCCAATTTTCAGTTCCAGGGATTTGTAATCCATGTTGTACACTATTATTGAGCTGAATAGTAAAGTTTGGCGCTTTGTGCGCCTTCTGTTGTTCAAAAAAAATTACGAAAAAAGACTTGTCGTTGTGACTTACTGTATCCACTTCGAAGTTCTCGTCCAGCTTGATGTTGAAGCGCCTATCATCATCTAGGAAGATTCCGTCGCACAGGCCGCGCTCGTCTTCGCAGTATTTGCAAATACCGAAATCCTTTTCGTCGTCAGACATTTCCTATGTTCATAGTTAAAACATTAACTGAAAATCGATCGAAGACAACTGCCAGGATACTCAACACACAAATCCGGGGCACTCGATATTTCCTACATATTCTGGCACAAGTCATGCCAAAATTCACGGAAAAATCCGGCATGACCTTTGCTAAAATAGGACATATCGAGCGCCTGAAATTTGTCGGAACGGAAATGAATTAACACTACGGCAAAACATAGGCCACTCGGAGGTGTAACCTGCAAACATGACCGGCCACTTAGGCAAGCACATATCCTATTTGAGCAACACAAGATATACATTTCAAAATATCTTATAGGACTCAAATTAGCATGCATTGAATAAGCAAAAGTAAATCATCTCATGTGTGTTCATACATCGTCGAATATTATCACTAATACATCCCGAATAGTGTCATCCATATAACATCACTAATACAACTAAAACCCTAGCACACGACGGGTATCGGCGCCGGCGGTGGACACCCACAGAGAAGGAACCATCACGAGATCATAGCTCCAGTGAGATCCCTGGAGAACCTGCCAGGTATTGGAGAACCTGTGCTCCAACGCAAACAAGTAGAGACGGACGTGTGCGTCCTCCTCACTGACACGGTGACGCACCACCTCCACGGGGTCCTTGAGCCTCTGGACCGTCACTGGCCCACGCGACCGCCACCAAAGAAGGTTTGGGTCAATGACAGGCTGGCTCCTCACCAACCTGCGCCCCTCGGTAGGTAGCGCCTCCCAGTACCACCCCGGCGGAGCCCAATCTCGGACATGGCCCATTTGGTCAAGCAGGTGTCTTCCTCCACCGACTCGATGATGAGGATGCGGGATAGGCATCGTCCACGTCCATGCGGGAAAAATTGCTTTAACTAAAAAAATAGCAACAAGTTCTTACTAATTAGTTCTATTAATTTAATTAGTTCTTACTGAAAATAAACTTACTATAAATAAAAATAAACTAGTACCTAGCTAATTAGTACCTAGTTCTTACTAACTAATTAGTACCTAGGAACTACTGCCCTAATTAAATAGGGTTAATACTAATTGTAATTAACTAACTAGCACTAAAAATAGCCTAGGGTTCATACTAACTAGCACTAAATAGCTAGGGTTCATACTAAGCAAACAAGAGGGATCGGAAGGGGAGAGTGCTTACAGAGGGCGGGGAGAGAGATGGGGTCGGGGGAGACGGCGGCACCGAGGCGCGGCGAGGCGGGGTCGGCGGAGACGGCTGCGAGGCGGGGTCGAGGAGACAGCGGTGAGGCGGGTCGAGGGAGACGGCGGCGAGGCGGGGTCGGGAGAGACGGCCGCGAGGCGGGGTCGAGGGAGACGACGGCGAGACGGCGGCGAGGCGGAGGCGACAAAGGGGAGAAGAGAGAGTGGGGAGTTGGGGGAGGAAGCAGAGGAGAGGGAATCAGGCCGCGCGGGGGGTTAGGGGAAAATAGCTTTAACAGTAGCGTGGGGAGGAAAAACGCGTTGCTGCTAAAATCCATAGTAGTAGCACCGTTTCTAGAAGGGCGCTACTACTATACCTAGCACGTCGGGATCGGTGTGGCAATTATAGTAGTAGCGCATTCTATTCCTGTCGCGCTACTGCTAAGGGGATAACAGTAGCGCGGTTTTGGCAGACGTGCCACTGCTAAGTAGCAGTAGCGCCTCATTTTAACATGCGCTACTGGTAAGATTCTATGTATAAGGTTTTCTCTAGTAGTGAAAGGTTTACCACATGCTTGTTTTTCCTCATACCAACTCTGGTCTCAACTTGCTTGCAGTTGGTGTACCTATGGCCTTGGAGCCCACAGTTGCTGCATGTTATAGTGGTTATTCCTGAACTTCCGTTTGGTTTTGGAACCTCAAATCTGCCCTTTATTCTCTTCTCTTTCCTTCTCCCCTTCTTCACATGAAATTTGGGTGGCTCTATGTCTGGTCCACTTGTCCTTGTCCAATCATGTTCACCAGGAACTGGATATATCATTGGTTCATATGCAGCAATGTAAAAGGTTTTTCTGAAGAAATTGCAGACATAGTCCTCTAGAAATCTTTTTGCCTTATTAATTGCTGATATTGCATGGTTGCATGGTATGCCAGACAGGTCCCACTTTGTGCAGCCACATGTATAAAGTTTCAAGTTTACAACATGCATTTGCTGCCCACTGGTCACTTGCCAAAGATTTACACCAACTTGAATAGGTTTGCAGAATCTGGCCCTTTCCTTTTCCACCTCTAGCTTCTCAGCATAATGTGGTATGATCTCCCACAGAGCTGCCTTTTCTCTCTCTCTGTTCCTATGCCACCTCACCATCTGCTTGTCCTTAATACCATCAACCATAGTCCCAATAGGTTTTCCCCTAAAATCTAGGATGTACTTGTTGAACACCTCAGACAGGTTGTTAACAACCAAGTCTATCTTGCAATTAGTGTCAAAGGCATGCCTAGCCCATGTGTGCTTAGGTATTCCACTTAGCAACTTCCAAGCTTCCTCACTCTCATTTTTCAGGTCATTCATGGCAATGTTAAACTTGTGCTGGTTATAAGCATAGCTGGCATTATCCATGCATTTCTTAAGATCTTCCCTGCTAAATCCAGCATTCTGGATATTTGCATAGAGGTGTTTAAGGCAAAAAATTTGATGGCAGTTTGGAAAAACTTGGTTTACTGCATTTAGTAGCCCCTGTTCACATAACATGCTAGACTTAGTTGCTGTACTACTACATCTAGAACATAACATGCTAATGCAGAGAGTAACTCTAATGCAGAAGAACATAACAGCAAGAACATAACAGGAAGATGCATGCATACCTTCTGTCTATCAGACATGATAGTATAAAGCCCAAATTTCCCAACTTCTCCTCCTAGACATATCTTCAGTTGGTGTAGAAACCAACACCAGTTAGTTGTGTCCTCTTTTCCAACAATAGCAAATGCAAGTGGGAAAATATTATTATTGCCATCTCTTCCAGTGGCGGCAAGGATTTGAGCACCAGTGGTGAGCTGAGTAAAGCATCCATCAACACCTGTTGTTGCAACCAAAGAACAATTTAAACTATATATTTAAGTCACTAAAAAGCACCTGTTGTTGCAACCAAAGCACTACTAAACTATATATTTAAGTCACTAAAAAGCACTATAAAGCATATGCTATAAAGCATTACTAAACTATATTTTAAGTCACTATAAAGCACTACTAAACTATATATTTAAGTCACTAAAAGGCACTATAAAGCACTACTAAATTATATATTTAAGTCACTATAAAGCAGTACTAAACAATGATAGCTTGTGATGTACAATAACAATGATTTCAGCAGCAGTGATAATACAAGGAAGGCGTAACTAACCAATGAATGGTCTGCATCCATTGAGAAATCACTCCCTTGCTCCATTATGTAGAAGAACATAGCATGAAACCTTGGTCCTGGATGTGGTATTTTTGTAGTTGGTTTTAGAGTAACTGTTGTAACTACAACTCTACTACCAGGGTTTGTATCATGATGGTCTAAGCATAATCCCTAAGTCGGGGATACTGCTTCTTGTGCTCTCCTAGCACAGCTTCTACAGCAAGGTTTTTGTCCCTATAGGCCATGTGCCTTGGCACATGAACACCATACTTCTCATTGCAGTTGTCGATCAAAGTGTGTATGGTAGTGGTTGGATCAGACCTGAGCAATGACTCATAGGTCTTTGCAAGCCACTTGGCACTAATCCTTGATGTCTCAGTGCTGCTAGGCAAGTGTGCTCCAGCCTTATTTTCTTAATAGCAAAAGTCTTCTCCCCTTTGATAACTGCAGCAACTATGCAAAACTGGCAGTGCTCTTGCTTACAACAGGCAATGATCCTTTGGTCTGAGTTTCTGTGATACCTGAAGTCTCTGGCCTATGTGATGTGCAAGCTCAACAAAGCATCTCTAAATTGATGTTGATCCTTAAAGCACATATACATACATAACTGCTGACGTGGTTGCTCAAGTTTGTCATTGTACCAGATCCTTGGTTCCCTTTTCTTGGCCCTACTCTTCCTCCCTTTAGGTAGAAGAAATGACAGTGGCTCATGTCCATCATCTTCATCCTCAAACAGCAACACATCATCTTCTTCATCTGATGAAGGAATGAAATCAGGTTTCACCTCCTCCAACACACTTGAATGTGACCTAGTAGTAGGGCCTCTCCTAACTACTAGCTTCTTCCTCCTTTTTGCAGGTTTTTGCATTGGTGCTTCTTCTCTTGCAACAACATTGACCTCATCCTCCTTCTCCTGCTCCTCCTGCTCCTCCTGCTCCTCCTCCTCCATCTCAAACAAATCCTCAACCTCAGTGTCACCCTCATAATGTACTTGTTCCTCTTTTGAATACTCATCTGAATCTTCATATGAATCTTGATCTTCAACTTTCTTGCTCTGCTAATATAATATTCCCCTCTATTATCTCTGTGTCTTCACATATCATGTACTTCTCCATGCAGAAAGGATTGTCATCACTGTCATATGCAGCCTCAGAGTCATCACTATTATTATGTGCCTCCTCTAGCAGTTCCTCTTCCTCCATTACAGCTTTGAGCTTCCCCTTACTGAAATTTCTGGTCTCTTGTGTGCACACAGCAGTAGATTGAGTAGGACTGCTGGTGAACTGACTATTAAAAACAATATCTTGTTGATCAACAACAAGAACTGCGGGCTCACTAAGATCATACACAACAGGTGGTTCATACAATATAGTTGCTAAATCTTCTTCTCTCCTCTGACAGACATTGATGTACTTTGATCTCACTAAATCTTCTTCTATTTGACATACAAAAGGTGTTGTTGCCCTCACTAGCAAATTCAGAACTAAAGTATGCTCATATTCCTTCTTAAGTTGCTGCAGTTTGATGTTTGTGCCAATCAATTCTAACCCATGCTCTCTCCTCTCCTCTGCCTAAATTCTTCATGTGGTACAGTTCATCAGAGAAAGAATAACCTTGTGTGTGCATCAGTGCATATAGGTTCAGAAATGTCACATCTGAGCTGCATATCTTCCTATCCAGATTATGTTGTGCATCAAAGTGAATCCGAACATCACAAACAACATCATTCAAACTACAATTGACGGCACAAATTTACACTGTCATGAGCAACTAACCCTAGCCCCCTGTTTTGAAATAGGCAGAAAGAAGGAGAGAAGAGAGGGACTTATAGCACGTCGCCAGCAGCTCCACTGGTCCACTGATGGCTACTGCTAGGGTTGGCCACCCATATCTCTGCCAGCCTCACCCTGCCCTCCATGGACAGCGTCGCCTCCTCCTCCAAATCCTCGTCGTCTGTGCTGGAGTAGTACGAACTGGAGCCATCACTGTCGTCCAGACCTAAGTGGTCATCGCTCCCGAGGCCGGGAAGGTCTCCGTACCCGCCCGCACCTCGCCGCCCCCGGGAGTCGCCGCCGCCACCGCTTGAGAGGGGAGAGGAAACTAGGGTTCATCTCGTACGGGTTCGACCTGACCGAGCCAGATACAACGACCGAGCCGAGTGGGACGAGTCAGCGATGCGAGGTGCTCGCGGGTACGCCACCATGGCACCTGACACATGGGCCCGATCGGTCAGATACGTGGTCAATATGTGCTTATACGGTTGTCAAACCGTTTTGCAACACTTAGGCTTTGAGTTGGTACTGAACTGCTAAAAAAAAGACTATTGATACTGATTCGTTACGACGTGCCGAAGTGTGGTGCTTCCTTGCAATTAACTCCTCCCTTGAAGACTGAGGGGTTGTTTGGTTTGGAGCCGTGCCCTGCCCTACGCCCCTACCGATACAACCCAACAGAGAGGAATCACTCTTCGACAATGCCTAAAAAAAGAGAAAAACACCCTCAAGCACCATCATCACTCCCTTGAAGACTAAGGGGCTATTTGGTTTGGAGCCGTGCCCTGCCCTACCAAAAAATTGGTCATTCATCAGGTTGACGATGGGGAACGAGATTCTCTAACATTGTGAAGGGATGTCACGTAAGCTACAGTAACCGTGACATCCCTTCTTCACATCCATATGATTAAGGCTAAACTGACATGAATTAATTTACAAATTACAAATATACTGTATACATTTACAAAAGTTACATACAAACAAAATTATGGTGCAATAAAATCATTTTCAGATTTATTTTTTATAAACAGTAACTGCATACACTACCGGTCGCTACAGTGCCCGTGACATCCCTTCGCAGTTTTGCACTGGATTGTCACTGTAGATTCGTGACATCCCTTCCTGATATTAGAGGATCCGTTCCCTGGCGATGGGCGTTTGGATCAGAGCCAAAATATTGGTGCGCCAGCCCACCACGGCTTCCTCCTCTTCTTTTGCGCCAAATAGTTTTTTTTTAGCATCAGTACAGACACAAGCGCTCATATACACGTGCATACACTCATCCCTATGAACGCGCACACGCACACCCTACCCTATGAGCACCTCCGAGAGATTGAGCCGACATATTATCTTGAGATTTACGAAGCCACCGTAGGCCCCTCATCGTCGACGGGAACGTCTCCTACCACTGAAAGCGCATCGCCGGAAATCCTGAAATAAATCCAGAAATAATGCGAGCACCAGGATTTAAACCCTGGTGGGTTGAGAATACCACTGTCCACCTAACCAACTCAACCACAGGTTTAGAACCATGGTGGCCAATTCATTCGCCTATTTTTTGGCATTGCCATCTGCGCCCATGATTTGGCAGGGCGGACATCTGCAAGAACCAAACAGCCCCTAACCTTTCGCTAGAGCCTTGAGCCTCTCCGCCTAACGGGCCCATGGGGAAGTAGCCCAGCCACTGGGCTCCATCTGCACTTCTTTCTTTTTTTTTGAAGGGGGGCTCCATCTGCACTTTGTAAGAAGCCTATGCGCAATGTCGTTACAACTTCTTTGGGGAAAAAATATCACTGGAATAGTGGCGAGTTAATGACCAGAAAATCCTGTAGTATTTTTTAAATATCTTTTTTAAAAGAAAAGAAAGTCAACGTATTTTCTAACAGATGCTTACGGTCCAGGTGTCTGTATTTTCTAACAGATGCTTACGGTCCAGGTGTCTGAAATTCCCTCTCCTCCCATCAACCATAAGATCTCTGCATAATACTCCCTCCGTCCCAAAATTCTAGTCTTAGATTTGCCTAGATACAGATGTATCTAATACTAAAACGTGACTTGATACATCCGTATTTAGACAAATCTAAGCTCCTCCCATCGACCATAAGATCTCTGCATAATACAGTACATACGTGCGACTCTGCAGCCTGCACTGCACGCATACAGCTCCGTTGCAACCCCTCAAGAAAATATACAGCCTACTACAATTTACACCAATATTATGCCAACAACAGCGCGCATACTACGATCTTGAGGGTTCACGGTAGCTACTCCATTTTTAGCTCGCGTTCTGCCTTCAATAAACAGCGCATATAACCAGCGATACACCGTCACACCCTTACCGGAAATGCGCGCCGAGAGCATGGAGCTTGCTATATGATTCTGTTTCCATGATCCCTCGATTTCGTCCAGTGCCGTTTGTATCATGAGGGCAGGGCAGGGGAGAGAGGCATCAGGGAACCAACTACCGTGTGTGTGTGTGCTCACGCCACTGCCCTCGCTCGAGCCACCGCCTTCTGGTAGATGTCCTCGTACTGCGAAGCCGAGGTGTCCCAGCTGAAATCGATCGTCATGTCTTTCTGCACAAGCTGTTTCCACACCTCGGGCTTCCTCGTGTAGCAGTTGAACGCCCTCTCCATCGCGCTGCTTAGGCCCTGGCAAAATGAACATCCAGATGAGTTGCGTTTTGCCCGCCAGAAATCATCAACTAGGATTTTCCCCTTCCCGGGCTGTGCGCGCAAACAGGACCTACCTGCTCGTCGGCCTTGACAAATGTAAAGCCGTTCCGCACCTCCATGGGTATTGTTTCGTCATCGAAGTCAAAGACACTGAAACCACAAAGCATGCCACTATACTTGTTACTTTGATTGGATGTGACGACTATGTTCGGAGGAACACTTGGTTGGTTCCCTATTTACCTGTCATTCAGCCCACCAGTTTTCCGAACGATTGGCACAGAACCATATCTCATGGCTATCATCTGTACATAAGAAAGCATGTCAAAATTGCGCATCAGCAGGCCACACACCAAATATCAGATAGAAGCAAAAGAGGTCAGACTTGCACTTGTTTAATTACTTCTAGGGAAGTGCCAAATGTTCACGGCAACTGAAGCATATATTTCAGCAAGTGATACAAATTACGTATTATACTAAACGATGTCAGCTTACTACATGTGCACCTAGTATAAACTACGTGATATGCATTTACTATCAAAGTATGGAAGAAGCCACACCTGAGTGAGGCCACATGGCTCAAATATAGAGGGAACAATGAACATGTCAGACGCAGCATATATGCAATGAGACAGCGCATCATCATACTTCAAAATCAGCCGGATATTGTTGTTGTTCTGAAAATGGTCTGCAATACCTTCAAACTCCCTCTGTAAACAAAACAAGAAGCAAGTATGTTCACTGTTCCAGAAATAGGCAAAAAAAAGGTGCTTAGTATAAAACACAGACAAAAATACACTATTTCAGACTCATGTTCCTTCGGTTATAAATAAACTGTTCATGAGGTACTGAAGTGTGGTTTTCTTCTGTTACTTTGGAGATTCATGTCTGATCAAAATATCTGCACAGATATATACTACTCCCCCCGTAAAGAAATATAAGAGCGTTTAGATCACTAAAGTAGTAATCTAAATGCTCTTATATTTCTTTACAGAGGGAGTATGACATAAACTGCATGGCATAAACGCACCTGAATTTCTGGTACTGGACTTGAACCCAGAAGGACAAACTGTCCTCCTAATTCAGCTGTTTTGTATATTGCATGCCTGATAAGATGTACACCCTTCTGAGCAACCAGCCTGGTAATGCAACCAACCTGCTTGAGAAAATTTCAGTTACTTAGTTTAACATTCAATATCAAGTTCCAAGACAAACGGAAGGAGGTGAATACAAACAGCAGGGGATCAGAAAATGATATTAGCTAACTGAAGAAAACAATCGAAAAACGGAACTGCTGTAATTCATTTCAGACTACATGGGCCATGCCCTGATAAATGCAATGACAAACAATAGAACCATATAGCTAACAGACTACCCCACGAAGAAAATTGATGAGAATAAAGAGATGGAAAATGTTCAAATTCAAGCACAGGGTGAACCTTTATATATCCAGTTTACCAGTAATTGAGAACTGAGCTTAACAGCATCGACAATCGTACCAGTGGTTGTGAAGGATATGCAGAAGCCAGGTTTAGTTGCTCTCTGAGGGCTGCTTTGTTGGCTGCCTTTCCCTGGAGATCCTTAGCATTATACTGGACCTTGAGATACCTATCTGTGCAAGGGTTCCATGTATCTGTGTCGATTCCATTAAGTATCCCAAGAAATTTCCTGGAATGTACTTTAAGTGTATCTTGGAGTCCACGCCCACCCTGGGAACCATAAGAGCATTATCAGCACATAAAAGAAGTGGAAACGCTTTACATGCAAATTGAAACTACTAAAATGAAATTGCAGTTGAGAGGCAGATTAAAGACACGTTAAACCAATGGTAACTAGAAACACTAGGACCATTAGAGCCCTATATGGATATGCATGCCAATATATCTTGATTTAGGGTATTCTCAAGTATTTAAGCTTTTTGTAGCATCTCTTTAGTGTCCAGTCCATGTAGAAACATGAATATGTCTGGCACTACTGATCAAACAAAGGTACAGCAATATGCATGTTTGTTTCCCACAGCTTGTGCTATCCTCTTCCAGAAATGGTTGCCTCCAAAAATTAGCCATTTTGAGCAACATGCTTAGAAATCATCTATTTTTGCAGATGAATCTTATAAGTTGAAGGCCACTGGTAAGACTGTGAAGGACGATTAAAAAGTAGCCAAAAAAGTCTACATCGCATAAAAATCGTAAGAAATATTACCTCTGAGCGAACCTCTAGTGCATATGTTGGCGAGACAGTTGTCACGATGTTTGAATACACAACTGCTCCCTGAATAATATGAATAAAAAATTGCATAATTGATACCATAGCTATGAGTTTGAGTTCCAAAATATATTGCTACAGTTTGCCATAATTGATACCTTAACAGCATTTATTCTGCCATGCGAATTGTCCCGCATCCTGTCTGGTCTGTCTAGGTGCTCAACATCAAGACCACACCATGCTAAATCACGAGCTGGAGCAGTTCCTTGGTATTCAAAATTATGACAGGTGAAGCAAATTCTAGCTGAGTTGAAGCCTAGATTTGCATATACATCCCAATAAAGAGGTGCCTGGAGTTTAAATGTCAAAGGGTAATTTAGTACAATCAATTTTGTAAATCAACCGAGAAAATAGATCAATGTCATGTAGGCAATGAGTCAATGCTGTGAAATGATCTTTGACGCTTACAACAAATGCAGTTTGCCAGTCATGGCAGTGGATTATATCAACTTTCTTCCCAGATTGATAAAGTAATTCTAGTGCCGCACGGCTGAAGTACGAAAAACGTTTGAAGTCATCGTGCTCTCCATAGTAGTGAGCCCTCGAAAAGAACATCGCTGGATGCTGTGGCTCAATAAAGTAGACGGGTAGGCCTGCATATGCTAATTTAATTAGATCAATGCGGATTTAAATAAATTTATACAGTGATACAACTGAGGGTTGCTTGCAACCTTCAACAGTCCCAGTCCAAATTTTGTTGTTGAACATATTTCCTTCAAAGTAGGACTGCACAAGAACATCTAAAACCTGCACAATCACATGATATTAATCTTACCTTAACAGAAGATCATACCAAAAACATAGATAAGCAGCATTATGACATACCCTTAGATTGCTAACTTGGTCAACCTGCATGCAGTCGTATTTTGGAAGAATGATCTCTACTAGATGGCCTTTTTTCTGAAGTGCCTTCCCGAGACCAGATATCACATCTGCCAGGCCACCAACCTAAACAAGCATGCATATAGGAAATATAAAAGATGACTAATAGGATTCAAACTGATCAGAATGGACAAAAATCCAGATTCCAAAAGAATTAGTCATTGCATCAGCATCAGTAGTTCAATAAATTTCTCAAGAAACAGATTAAAATATAAAGCAGTTGGAGGAGATTGATCAACCTTTATGCACATGATCAACAGACAAACATCTGCAGGTTTTAGATTTTTTTTTTTGCAGATTGTAACTTTGTTGAAACATGAAAGTTGATATTCTACCACCTTTGGTACAACCAGAATTTTATTTACTATTTCATGGCTGCACGATCAAAATTTATAAGCTAAAAAAGGGCATCCATACAGTTTAAGGCTACATCCATTCACACAAAAAGAATGATAGCACACATTAAACATTGTCAGTTTTACCTCGGTTTGAATTAGCCCTTGGATCATCATGGCCTGAGCACAACTGATGAGAACCATATATTTAAAATAGTGCTTTATTGTTTACTTGTAAGATAGTGATAGGCTCAAATTTATGTGAAACACTGGAAAACTTAATGCTTTGTTAATTTACAGATATAAGTGCTTAAAAACAATGTTCTCTCTAAGCGTCCCCAGATAGTAGTCATACTAGGCAGTGAATTATCCAAATATCAAATAGAAGATTTCAAATGCACGCATGAAAGGCTGTATTAATACTAAAACTCACCTTCGCGACAGGAGCCATCTCTGCTGCTATGTGGGCAATGTGCAAACCAGAACTGCATTAATCAATAAAGATTACAAACCAACTAATTTATATAAACATATTTTCTCATTTTAGCAAAGAAGAAAGTGTACCTAGTTCCTGGTAATGCCATCTTAAGTAAATTGTCCATAACTTCCCTGTTTTCGGTACCTCTGTATGACAAGTACGCTTCCCGAAGACGATTGTCCCTTTTCTGAACCATTTCTCGTAACATACTTGCGTCACTGTAAGATATTTTCTTCTCCAGTAACCATCCATCAGTTAAAAGGGAAATTTTGCTCCATAGTTCCGAAGGCATGTTTCCTGTAAAATTCTCCAGTGACCTTTTCTCACTTTCCTCTATTAGTTTGCTAAGAGTATCATGAAATTCCACTATTGAGTGCTCATACAGTTCAATCTGAGAATGCATTTCCCGGTTACATGCTTGGAAGCGTTCTTCTACCAATTTGACTTTTTGCTGCAAAAGATCAACAAGAGAACAAGAGAACTTTGAAATATTTGCTGCTTGCAATGAGGCCTCTAATTTTTCAAGCCTATCCTGCAGATCATGGTTGCGGTCCAATATCACAGCAGCATGCTCTACTTGGTTTGCTGTGGTCTCAAGCAAGTCTTCCAATTTTTCTACTTTCTCCCACCAGGCATCCCTAGGACCAAGTTTCATCATATTTGCTTGGGCAGCTATAAATCTGGACTCCAGCTCCCTAAGGGAAGCATCTAAAAGAGCACGCTCTTTCTCCAATTTGAATATACCCTCCTCTGTCTCGGCAACCTCTATAAGCTTTGTTTTGAAAAATTCTATGTCCTCCTTCAGTACAATGTTCTCTTCCTTTAGAACATCAAACTCTAATGCTAGTGGAGAGTCACTGAAATTCCCTTCACTTGAAAGCTTATGTTGTGAATCTATTTCTGACAACCTCGTCTCTAAAATGTTTATCTTTCTCTGCAAGGCTTCCTTTTCTTTAAGAATTTTATCAGCGTGTTCCATTGCCTGAAGACGAGCTTGATTCAAAAGAAGTATATCTAAAAAAATCAATTTGCAATTCAGTGGTTATGCACATACTTACAACTCTGCATTTTAGGAAACTGTATGGATATTCAAAAAGAAGGATCCCCTACTCTTCTCGGTGTTCTGTATCATTCCTACCAAATCTTCCAGCTGAAGATTTGATATGCCATCTCCATCGTTGTATTTCTGTGGTGAAAATCACAAAACCTAGAAATTCTTAAAAGTAACAACAGTAACTAATATGAGAAATTTAAAAGTGATTATATTTCAGAGTAAAATTGATTGAATGTTAACTTTGTTTAACTGTTGTATGCTGTATTTCACAATGAAATAGGGCTTGGCTGCCATTTGGTTTAAAATATACTCCCTCTGTCCCAAAATATAAGAACGTTTTTAACACTATACTAGTGTCAAAAACGTTCTTATATTATGAGACGGAGGGAGTAGATGCCAATGCCAACTTTGTACCTTTATCTAATAACTATTGATTATTTAAGTAATAAAATGATGATGCATTTCGCTTCAGTTTAACAAAAACAGAATTTAAGATCTTTTTAAAATGGCAAAATATATGCAACATTGATTTTTTATACATGTTCACACCAAGTAACCTCATGCATCTATGTTAAAATAAGGTAGAAATTCATATGAGCAAGTTATTGCCTTTCAGCGGCAGCCAAGCCCCAGATTTGCTTTCTGGAAAAGAAGAATCAGCATCTATTGCCGCGTCACTCCTGCGTGCGACAAACATATTTGGAAGCATATAGGTTGCTAAAACGCATGATGCACATACCCTTTGCCGTTCTTTTTCGGCGGAAACCGCTGCCTCGTCGCTTCGTACATTAGCCCTGTTGTTAAGGGGGTCGGCGCCGGTTGTACTCTTGTGAGGACGCTGCGCGGCCGCCCTGGAACAAGCCAGACAACAAAAGTCAGATTCCGATTCCTTGACATATTCGTAGAATCCAGACATAAGGAATGCCAATGGCATGTATACGATGAATCTGATCATGATCCAAGACACCGCAATGTCACCTAGCATGTAACAGTACACAACACATTTGAGCGTTCACAGCTGTATATGATCCCCACAGTGCCTGAGCTGAGCAGGCATGGCCATAGCATTTCGCGCACACGGACGGACCATGGCACGCACCGAGCAAGAGAAGGGTAACCAGGTACTAGTAGCTGCTAATAATTAGAATCCCAACCCCTTGGTTTCAGACTTTGAGTACTGTATATACATCTCACGAGCGAAGCCGCCGAATTAGGGGGTCCGGAGACGAACCTGAGGCTGCGGTGGCGCGTCCGGGAGGCGAGGGCGAGGCGGCGGCGGGAGCGGCCGTCGGGCGGAGAAGGGGCGGGGCAGCGCGGGGACAGGAGGGCCGTCGCCTCGACGCCCGCCGCCGCGGAGCACGCCATGGGGAGTAGGGAGAGGCGGGGCGGGTGGGGTGGGGTGGTGTGGGGGGAGCTTGAAGGCTGGAAAGCGGCGGGGAGTGGAGTGGGGCTGAAGAGTGGTGGTGGACTGGTGGCGGTGGGCGGTGGCGGTGGCGGTGGCGGTGACCGGGGGGCAGCGCGTGGCGTGTCTCGTGCTCCGCGCGCGGGCAAGGCGGAGGCGGAGGAGGAGGGCCGAGCGAATTGTATTGGGCTATCTGGCCGCCTGGGCCCCGCCGCGCGGCCGGGCGTGGCACGGTGCCATTCGTCGGGCAGACGGCCAGCGGAGGAGAGTGTGAAGGAAACGGACGGTGGAGCTTGATTTGTTTGGTACACGGTGCGCCCGTGCCGGCTCGAGAGGAGAGAGGCCGGTGAGCGCGGCCGCAACAGAAAAGTGGGTACATGGTGCCACCAGCAGTATTGGGGTAGGTTGTAGTCTCTCCCTTTTTTTTAAACACGGAGCAGACATATAAACGCACACACGCACACCCTACTCCTATGAGCACCTTCGAAAGTCTGAGTTGGCACATTATTTTGAGATTTTACGAAATCATCGTAGGCGTCTTGTAGTCAATTGGAACGTCTCTTCCCACTGAACGTCACCGTAGGACTTAACCCTGGTGGACCGAGGATATCACTGTCCATCTAACCATCCAACTATAGGTTGGTTCGTGAGTAGATTATAGTCAATGGATCATAATTAGAGCATCTCCCACGAATGATCTATAAATAACTGGTTCTTTTACATCACGAATGGCCTAAAATGTTCCTCCAACAGATGATGTTGATTAAAGAAATTTGCTCCAGATTTGCTCTAAATGAAAATAGGGCACTTGGTGATGCCATCACTTGTGCCTCTCGAGCAAAATCCGAGCAGTTGAACATGCCGCTGCCCAGTGGAACTTCCCCGCATTGCGCCTGACCACCCTCCTGTCGTCGCCCGCCGCCGCCGATCCCCATGGACACCTCCTTCGACCCCGTGGCCGGCAAAACTGCTTCAGTGATGGTCGCCTCTGCATCTGCCATCGGTCCGGACGTCGCTGTCGCCGCCATGCCTCCCCCAAATTGTGCGGTATATTTGCGGCCCCTCGTCTCGTTGTCGTTGTCGGACTAGAGCCGCCTACAAGGAAGAAGGCAGCCACGACAAAACCACCGCGTGACCCCACCGCGGCTTCGCCCCGAGCGAAGAAGACGAAGGTCACCACGACGATTGTTGTTGCTGCTTCATGTCGCCGACCTACTGCTCCATGTGCACTAGCTTTGTCGCGGGTGTCGCCAAAGACAACAGAACTGTGGAGCAGCTGTCGTGTGGCCGATGTATTTTACATCGCCTATTGGAGCACTAGCTATTTTACATCATCTATTAGAGTTGGAAGTCTTCCGTGATATAAAAAGTGCACTTTTAGATGATGTATATTTTACTCAAACCATAATTTAATGATGTAAAATACAACATTTATTGGAGATGTTCTTAGGGTGCAACAGTGTAACACTAGTGGAAAAAGGGTCAAATGTGAAGCACATTGGTGCCGGTTTGACTTTGAGCCGGTACTAATATGTCCATTAGTGCCGGTTCCAACGGATAGCCGGCCGCTCTCATTAGTATCGGTTCGTGGCAAACCTTTAGCACCGGTTCGTGCCACGAACCGGTACTAAAGTGAGTAGTGGCAGGATGTTGTCAGTCTGGAGCCCCGCCAGTACCTTTAGTACCGGTTCGTGTTACAAACCGGTACTAAAGGTCGCCCTACATAAACCCTTCGCCCACTCGAGCTCGCTCTATTCTTCCCCTTTCCCCTCTCCTCCTCTGTTCTTCCCCTCTTCCTCGAGCTCATCACAAATTTTGCCCAAAATTTGTCAAGATTTGAAGGCCCCCATCCATTCAAATGATCACAAAGGTTAGAAATTTTGTCCTTTCATCTCTCATTGCTAGATTAGCTCTTGCAATGCTTTGTATAGTGATTAATTTGCGAGTTTAGTAATTTGGAAGGAATTATATGTGTTAGTATTTGATTTATATGCAATTTGAGGTCAAAAATAACCACCGTCGATCGCCCGCGCCGTCCCGTCGCCGGCACCACCTTGTGTTGAGGCTCTTGTTCATGAATGTTTTACATTACCAAGTTGATGTTGGTGTGATTTGGATATATAGTTACTCGTATAGTTATTTTACCCATACGTTGTTTGTTATACATAGTGCCATGGTTTTGATATCCGTCCCCGTCGACCCTCGTCCTTGTTATTATTCGGATGTGGTATATTCTCTTTTAAAACTAGTTGTTGCATTTCGTGTTTATGACAAATTATGCCCATCAAATTGACATGGATATTTTTATCTAGGAGGTATGTGAACCGAAAATTCCAACCGACCCTATTGTCGAGAAGTTAAATTTAGTTGAAAGAGAAAACGAGTATTTGAAAGAAAAATTGAAAAGAATTGAGGGAGACAAGATGGAATTGGAGTTGCATGTTGCCGATGTCGTCGATGATCACAAGATTAAGATGGAGAAAATGCGCTTGAAGATTAGAAAGATTAGAAAATATACCATTGATAGTGAGGCTTGGTATCATTATGTTGTTGGATCAATTGTTACCTTAGTTGCAATCTTGGTCGCATTTGTTGTTGCATTTAAATGGTTTAGCTAGAGAGTTATTTGTTTGTTGCATTTAAGTGTTGTATGAACTATATATATATATATATATATATATATATATATATATATATATATATATGTATGAACTTTATGTATGAACTTGTATTAATTTGGTCTTTTCGGTGTTGTGTAATGAAGATGAGCCGACAATGAATGTATGATGACCGATGCTCTCCTGAGTTCATTAATGGTGTGCATACTTTTCTGCTTGCCGCTGAGGCAAACAAGCGGGCGGATGGTTTTATGCCTTGTCCATGTGCTGGCTGTAAGAATGGTCACAATTACTCAACGTCAAGAACCATTGACGTCCACATATTTGAGTCTGGTTTCATGCCCCACTATAATGTTTGGACCAAGCATGGAGAAAGAGGGGTTATGATGGAAGACAATGAAGAAGAAGAGGACGACGACAGCTATCCTGACCATGGGTTCCCTGAATACGATGATACAACAATGGGGGAAGAAGCTGAGCCAGCAATGTGGGAAGAAGCTGAAGAAGAGGCATCAGATGAGCCTGCTGATGATCTAGGTCGGGCCATTGCCGATGCAAAGAGAAACTGCGCAAGTGATTTGGAGAAGAAGAAGTTGCAGCGCATGTTAGAGGATCACAAGAAATTGTTGTACCCGAATTGTGAAGCTGACAAAAAAAAGTTGGGCACCACACTGGAATTGCTACAATGGAAGGCAGAGAATGATGTATCTGACAAGGGAATTGGAAAGTTGCTGGTAATGATAAAGAATATGCTTCTAAAGGACAACGAATTGCCCGAGAGTACGTATGAAGCAAAGAAGGTTGTCTGCCCTCTAAGGTTAGAGGTGCAGAAGATACATGCATGCCCTAATGACTGCATCCTCTACCGCGGTGAGTACGAGGATTTGAAAGCTTACCCGGTATGCGGTGGATTGCGTTATAAGATCAGTCGCGATGACCCTGGTGATGTCGAGGGCGAGCACCCCAGGAAGAAGATTCCTGCCAAGGTGATGTGGTATGCTCCTATAATACCACGGTTGAAACGTTTGTTCCAAAACAAAGAGCATGTGAAGGCGATGCGATGGCACGGAAAAGACCGTAAGAAAGACGAAAAGTTGAGAGTACCCGCTGACGGGTCACAGTGGAGAAAAATCGAGAGAAAGTACTGGGAGGAGTTTGCAGGTGACCCAAGGAACGTATGGTTTGGTCTAAGCGCAGATGGCATTAATCCTTTTGGGGAGCAGAGCAGCAACCATAGCACGTGGCCTGTGACTCTATGTTTGTATAACCTTCCTCCTTGGTTGTGCATGAAGAGGAAGTTCATTATGATGCCAGTGCTTATCCAAGGCCCTAAGCAACCCGGCAACGACATTGATGTGTACCTAAGGCCATTAGTTGAAGAACTATTACAGTTGTGGAATGGAAAAGATGTACGTGTGTGGGATGAGCACAAACGGGAAGAAATTGACCTAAAGGCGTTGTTGTTCGTGACCATCAATGATTGGCCTGCTCTCAGTAACCTTTCAGGACAGACAAACAAGGGATACCGCGGATGCACGCAGTGTTTGGATAATACCGATAGTATATATTTGGATAGTTGTAGGAAGAATGTGTACCTGGGACATCGTCGATTTCTTCCGAGCAGGCATCCCGTAAGAAAGAAAGGCAAGCATTTCAAAGGTGAGGCGGATCACCGGATGAAGCCTCGCCACTGTACTGGTGCTGATGTACATGATATGGTCAAGGATTTGAAGGTAATCTTTGGAAAGGATCCTGGCGGACAACCTGTTCCGAAGGACGCTGACGGACGCGCACCCATGTGGAAGAAGAAATCTATATTTTGGGACCTGCCATATTGAAAAGACCTAGAGGTCCGCTCCGCAATCGACGTGATGCACATGACGGAGAATCTTTGTGTGACCCTGCTTGGCTTCTTGGGCGTGTATGGGAAGACAAAAGATACACCAGAGGCACGGGAGGACCAGCAACATATGCACGGAAAAGACGACATACATCAGGGTCAGGCCAGCTATGCTCTTACCAAAGAAGAGAAGGAAATCTTCTTTGAATGCCTGCTCAGTATGAAGGTACCGTCTGGCTTCTCGTCGAATATAAAGGAAATAATAAATATGGCAGAGAAAAAGTTTCAGAACCTAAAGTCTCATGATTGCCACGTGATTATGACGCAACTGCTTCCGGTTGCATTGAGGGGGCTTCTACCGGAAAATGTTCGATTAGCCATTGTGAAGCTATGTGCATTCCTCAATGCAATCTCTCAGAAGGTAATCGATCCAGAAATTATACCAAGGTTACAGAATGATTTGGTGCAATGTCTTGTCAGTTTCGAGTTGGTGTTCCCACCATCCTTCTTCAACATCATGACGCACGTCCTAGTTCACCTTTGCAAAGAGATTAACGTTTTGGGTCCTGTATTTCTACACAATATGTTCCCCTTTGAGAGGTTCATGGGAGTCTTGAAGAAATATGTTCATAACCGTGCTAGGCCAGAAGGAAGCATCTCGAAGGGCCATGAAAATGAGGAGGTTATTGAGTTTTGTATTGACTTTATTCCTGACCTTAAGCCGATTGGTGTTCCTGAATCGCGGCATAAGGGCAGACTGGATGGAAAAGGCACGCTAGGAGGGGATCAAATAATATGTATGGACGGGCATCCTCTCACTGAAGCACACTACACAGTTCTACAGAATTCCGCCTTGGTGGCTCCGTATATGGAGGAACACAAGAATTTTCTACACTCCAAACACCCGGAGCAGTCTGACGACTGGATTACATGTGAACAAACGAGGACTTTCGCCGGTTGGTTGCAGAAACGTGCCATGCACGATGGCGATATTGAAGATGACCTGTATTCGCTGTCCCAGTTACCATCTTCGAATATAATGACTTTCAAAGGGTACGAGATAAATGGAAATACATTTTACACGATCGCCCAAGATAAGAAGAGCACCAACCAAAACAGTGGTGTCCACTTTGATGCAACAACCAACACGGGAAAGGAAACATATTACGGTTACATAGAGGACATATGGGAACTTAACTATGTAGGTGGTTTGAAGGTCCCTTTGTTTCGGTGCAAATGGGTCAATATGACACAAGGCGGGGTAACGGAAGACCCGCAGTACGGAATGACAACAGTGGATCTCAACAATCTTGCGTATGCAGACGAACCATTCGTCCTAGCCAATGATGTGGCGCAGGTTTTTTATGTGAAAGACATGTCTACCAGGCCGAGAAAAAGAAAAGATAAGGAAGCGAATGGATCATACAATGAGCCAAAGCTCCACATAGTTCTTTCAGGGAAAAGAAACATCATCGGAGTGGATGACAAGACAGACATGTCAGAAGATTATGAAAAATTTGATGAAATTGCTCCATTCAAAGTGAATATTGACCCGAGCATCCAGTTAAATGATGAAGATTGTCCATGGCTACGGCGCAAAGGGACACACGCGAAGAAAAACTTTCAAACCCAAAGATCTGGGATGTGATCGGCTTCACTATCATCACTTTCTTCTGTGTTTCACACCCAGGAGGGAATCTCTGTAATAGTTAGGGTAGTTATGTGTTTTGGCATTTGAAACGCGAAGAAATTTTATGTGCAAACAAATTCTTTCATGCATTTACTAATTTTTTCCAGCTAAATGACCCTGAAATTGAAAAGCATTTCAAATGAACTCAGAAAAGGTTAAAAGTTGGCATGGTATCATAATTTCACCCACATAGCATGTGCACAAAAGTAGAGAGGATTATAGCAAAAACTGGATGCACTTCGTGTACAAAATGGACAATCTCTTTCGAAGTATCAGGGTTTCACATGAAAACCCATCTGTTACAAAGGCATTTCACTTTTTAAATAACCTAAGCATTACCAAATTGAATATAATGATAAAACATAATAATATTAAACATAAGAAAAAAGAATCACTGATTTTTTTTCAAAATTAAGTTATTCACAAACTAGTGATTCGCACAAATTTCAAATAATTCAAAATTTAAACTATTCTAATTTGAAAACTACCGGCACTAACAGAAAGTTTGTAATTTTTTGTACCTAAAGCAAAAATATTCACAAAGAAACTCTAAATACAGCAAAAAACAACTCAAAAATAAATAAAGCAAAAAAAGTAAGAAAATAAAAAAGCCCGCCTACTGGGCCAGAGCGGCCTGCATACGACTAGAAACCTAACGTGTTGTTGTGCCAGGATGTAGGCCCGCAAAGGCCCAGTTGGCCCACAGGGCAGGAGAGAACAGGTAGGCCCAGTAGGCCTTCTTTGGAGAGGAGCTCGAGAGAGCTACCACACTGGGGCTTATAAACCAGTGCGGATGCCCCTCGGCTAGCGAGGTGGGACTAAACTTGCCCCACCGAACCTACGCCAGCACACACTTTTAGTATCAGGTCGTGGCACCAACCAGTACTAAAGGCGGGGTCTTTAGTACCGGTTGGAGCCACCACCCGGTACTAAAGGGGGGGGGCGCTTCCCGCCACTTGGCCTGGCCAAAACAGACCTTTAGTAACGGTTGGTGGCTCCAATCGGTACTAAAGAGGTGTTCTATATAAGAAAGCACTTATGAAAATTTTCAGTTTTTCATCTCTCCCTCTGCTTCTTTCTCCTCTGCCCCGTAGCCGCCGCCCCTCATCGCCGCCCCCTTCGCCGTCCCCATCACCGTCTGTCGCCATCCCCGTCGCCGTCGCCGCCCCGGACGTCCCCGTCCCCGTCGTCGCGCCCCGCCCATCGCGCCACCCCCCCCCCCGTCGCGCCACACCCTGCCCCGTCGTCCCCGCCCGGCCCGTCCCTGTCCCCATCGTCGTCGCCCCGTCCCCGTCCCCGTCGTCACCGCGCCCCGCCGGTGAGCTCCTGCCCCGGCCGCCATGTCCCCCCCACACACACATTAGCTTTTAAGTTATAAATTTTAGTTATAGAAATTTTTCTGTTTTTTAGTTATAAAAATATCTATAGAAATGTTAGAAATTTTTCTGTTTTTTAGTTATAGAAATTTTAGAAATGTTAGTTATATAGAAATGTTATAATTTTTTTCTGTTTTTTAGTTATAGGAATATTTATAGAAATGTTAGCAATTTTTCTATTTTTTAGTTATAGAAATATTAGAAATGTTATAGAAATGTTAGTTATATATATAGAAATGTTTAAAATTTTAGAATTAGTTTTAGTTAGATGAATTAGATTAATGTCAAATTGTTAGAATTTGCATATAGAATTTTAGTTATCACAATCCAATCATTTAAAAAATGTTACTTTTTGCGAGCATATAGTATTTGTTCTCGACGATGCCCGGCCCGCATCCTCACCGTCGACCCGTTCGCGACGACGTCCTGCTTCAGAGGACCCGCGTCCGGGACTGGGCTCCGCCGGGCTGGCACTGGATGGTGCTACCTGGAGGGGCGTGCCGCTTGGTGAGGAACCCGGCCTCGGGTCCCGTCATCGACCCTGATCTCCTTTGGTGGCGTTCGCATGTGCTACATTCGGTGCAGAGGGAGCCGGCCCCGCCGAAGGTGGTGCGTCGCCGTGTCAGGGAGGAGGACAAGCACGTCCATCGGTACATGGATGCTATGGATGACGTCAGGTTTTCCAATACTTGGCAGGTTCTTTGGGCAGATGACCGGAGATATGATCTTGTGATGGTTCCTTCTCTTTGGGTGTCCACCGCCCGTGCCCCAGGAACCGCGAGTGGCCTAGATTCTTCTGTAGTATTCGATCTTTATTAGGTACCTAGCCAGTGATGTATTAGATATATAATATTCGAGACGATGTATTCGAGATTATATATTAATTGAGACGATGCATATTATGTACTATATGATTCAGTTTTTCCTTATTGATTGCATACATGCATTGTAATATGAATACTAAATTGTTTTATATTTCTTCTGTATTAGTTAAGTAAAAGCTATGGCGGACAATACCGACAGAGAGAGAAGAGGAATTGTTCGAGATCATACGCAGCCCTCGTAGGCTAGATGATCTGAATGAAGCAGATGACGGCTCCCAATATCTGAACAATACCGGAGAGGGTGATGATAAGATATTCGATCTCGACGATCGAGCTGATGAAGTCATGAACTATGATTATGATTATGATGATGCAGACAATATTTATGATGACACAGACAATAATGTTGATCTTCAAATAACAAAGACTACCGGCGAGGTACATTTATATAAGCATGCATCTGGTGATCATCACATGTTTTTTTATGTGAAGATATATTAACAAATCGATCTTTCTTCTTCCAGCCCTCCGGATCAAGCAAATCTGCTTCTACAGACAACAAGACACAACGAGGCCTGGGCAAAAAGTTGAAGGAGGGTGTAAAGTACAACATCGACTCCATCAAAGCTAGTGGCGAACCCCTCACGCCTAAGAACTTTGCAAACAAGTGGACTCGTCAGTGCGGAGTTCTTGTGAAGGACCAACTCCCGATCTCCATTCAAGAATGGTAAGAGCCAAAAACTAAACGTCCATATGTTACTTGGGTCGATGACAGAGCAAAAAAAACCTTTGGGAATCTCTGATGGAACATTTTACCCTACCAGATTATTTCACTGAGGCAGATGTGCAGAAAGTCAAGAACGCTGCTCTTAAGAAGATGGCAATTGCATTCAACACCCACAAGAAAACTGTATGGGACAACTACCTCGTTGCAGAAAGGAAGACTCCAGAATTCAAGGGAACACTGGAGAAGCAAAGAGAACACCGGGCCGATTTCGTGAAATTCAAGGAATCATAATTATCTAAAGAACGGTCAAGAAAAAACAAGGCCAATGCCGCAAAAAAGATGCAGTTCCATGGGCTGGGTCCAGGTGGCTACGCGGTGGGAGTGCCTAAGTGGGATAAGTCCGAGCAAGAGATGGAGGATGCAGGGGTCACTCCGGTTACTAAGAGCTGGCCCCCTAGGTGCAGAACTTGGTTCTATGCGCATGGGGGGCGTTGGAACCGAAGACAGGCCTGGTTTCGAAGAAGGCAAGTCTAAAAGGAGCCGAACAAAAGATACTTGACGCAATAGAAGATGCTCGAAAGGGGGTGTTCACGCCCAACAAAGAGAACGATGAGCTTACGCGCGCCCTGGGAAATCCTGAACATCCGGGAAGAACACGAGGCAAGGACATTATTCCCTGGTATGAGGGCTTTTCAGAATGGAACAATGACTACATGACCCGTGCAAGAAAGAAGATGGAGGAGGAGAAGAAGAGGAAGCTGGAGGAGGAGCAGAGGAAGCAGGATGCAGAACGCCTTCAAGGCCTAGAAGCAAGGCACGCGGACTTGACACTCAAATTCCAGCAGCAGCAGCAGCAGCAGATCGACTCACTTAGCCAGGAAAGGGGGTCTTAGCAGCGGCAGCATCAACGGGATGATCGTACAACATTGGATAGCACTATCCCATCCATGCCGAGAAGCAGCGTTGGTTCCGCCCTGGGCGACACACTGCTGGATACATACCCTGTGGATGACATCATAGAGAACACTAACTAGAGTGATGACCCACAAGTGTAGGGGATCTATCGTAGTCCTTTCGATAAGTAAGAGTGTCGAACCCAACGAGGGGCAGAAGGAAATGATAATCGGTTTTCAATAAGGTTTTCTCTGCAAGCACTGAAATTGTAGGTGATAGATAATTTTGTGATAAGATAAATAATAACAAGTAATAAGTAAACAAAGTAAATAAAGTGCAGCAAGGTGGCCCAATCCTTAATGTAGCAAAGGATAAGCCTGGACAATTTCTAATAATGAGAAAGGAGCTCCCGAGGACATATGGGAATTATCGTCAAGCTAGTTTTCATCACGTTCATATGATTCGCGTTCGGTACTTTGATAATTTGATATGTGGCTGGACCGGTGCTTGGGTACTGCCCTTACTTGGACAAGCATCCCACTTATGATTAACCCCTATTGCAAGCATTCGCAACTTCAACAAAAGTATTAAGGTAAACCTAACCATAGCATGAAACATACGGATCCAAATCAGCCCCTAACGAAGCAACGCATAAACTAGGGTTTAAGCTTTTGTCACTCTAGCAACCCATCATCTACTTATTACTTCCCTATGCCTTCCTCTAGGCCCAAATAATGGTGAAGTGTCATGTAGTCGACGTTCACATAACACCACTAGAGGAAAAGACAACATACATCTCATCAAAATATCGAACGAATACCAAATTCACATGACTACTAATAGCAAGACTTCACCCATGTCCTCAGGAACAAACGTAACTACTCACAAAGCATATTCATGTTCATAATCAGAGGTGTAATAATATGCATTAAGGATCTGAACATATGATCTTCCACCAAATAAACAAATAAGTATCAACTACAAGGAGTAATCAACACTACTAGCAACCCACAGGTACCAATTTGTGGTTTTGGATACAATATTGGATACAAGAGATGAACTAGGGTTTGAGAGGAGATGGTGATGGTGAAGATGTTGATGGAGATTGACCCTCTCCTGATGAGAGGATCGTTGGTGATGATTTCCCCCTCCCGGAGGGAAGTGTCCCCGGCAGAATAGCTCCGCCAGAGCCCTAGATTGGTTCCGCCAAGGTTCCGCCTCGTGGCGGCGGAGTTTCGTCCCGTAAGCTTGCCCACGATTTTTTTCAGGGTAAAAGCCTTCATGTAGCGGAAGATGGACACCGGAGGGCCACCAGGGGGCGCAGGAGACAAGGGGCGCGCCTAGTAGGGGGGCGCGCTCCCCACCCTCCTGGCCAGGGTGTGGGCCCCCTGATGTACTTCTTTCGCTCAATAATTCTTAATAAATCCAAAAATATGTTTCATGGAGTTTCAGGACTTTTGGAGCAGTGCAGAATAGGTTTCCAATGTTTGCTCCTTTTCCAGCCAGAATTCCAGCTGCCGACATTGCCCCTCTTCATAGTAAACCTTGTAAAATAAGAGAGAATAGCCATAAGTATTGAGATATATAATGCAATAAATATTGATATAAAAGCATGATGCAAAATGGACGTATCAACTCCCCCAAGCTTAGACCTCGCTTGTCCTCAAGCGGAAGCCGATATCGAAAAAATATGTCCGCATGTTTAGAGATAGAGGTGTCGATAAAAATAAAATACGGACATGAGGGCATCATGATCATTCTTATAACAGCAACATATATAGATTCCATCATATGATTTCTTATGCTCAAGTAACAATCCATTCACAATATCAAGTATGGTTCAAAAACTTCATTCAGAACTAACAAACTATAATCTTAGTCATTGCGGCAATCACAATTTATCATAACATCAGAAAGAGTCAACAATAGAGCTTTTCAGCAAGTCCACATACTCAACTATCATATAGTCTTCTATAATTGCTAACACTCACGCAATACTTGTGGTTATGGAGTTTCAGCCGGACACTAAGAAAGATAGGGGCTTATTGTGTTACCTCCCAATGTATTCACCTTCCGGTGATGTCAACAATAATAGTCTATGCTAACGAACATCCAATTGGATATATATATCATGATCTTTCTAACACGAGGAGCTTGCCAAAGGATAAAATGAAAAAGGGAATGGTGAAGATCACCTTCACTCAAGTATAAAATAAAAACAAAAAGTAAGAACATAAAGTAAAATATAGGCCCTTCGCAGAGGGAAGCAGAGGTTGTCATGCACTTTTAGGGTTGGATACACAAAATCTTAGTACGAAAGAACGTCACTTTATATTGCCGCTTGTGTATGGACCTTTATTATGCAGTCCGTCACTTTTATTGCTTCCATAACAAGGTCATATAAAGCTTATTTTCTCCGCACTAATAAGTCATGCATATTTAAGGAGCAATTTTTATTGCTTGCACCGATGACAACTTACTTGAAGGATCTTACTCAATCCATAGGTAGATATGGTGGACTCTCATGGCAAAACTGGGTTTAAAGGAATATGGAAGCACAAGTAGTATCTCTACTTGGTGCTAGGAATTTGGCTAGCATGAGGGGGAAAGGCAAGCTCAACATGTTTGGATGGTCAATGACAATATACTTTAACTGAGATGTGAGAAAACATAAACCATTACGTTGTCTTCCTTGTCCAACGTCAACTCTTTTAGCATGTCATACTTAATGAGTGCTCACAATCATAAAAGATGTCCAAGATAGTATATTTATATGTGAACCTCTCTTTCCTTATCACTTCCTATTAATTGCAATGATGACCAAAACTACGTTTATCAACTCTCAACAATTTTCATGCCTCATACTTTCTATATGTGAAGTTATCACTAACCATAAGATTAATAAGAACTCTTTAATTCTTTCTACTTTCTCAAGATCATAGCAACATAGCAAAGCCCTTGACTCAACACTAATCTTTATTATAGATAGCTCACGGACTCGATTACAAAAAGAGATCACAAAGCAAAACTCAAAACTACGTGATATCAAAACTTCAATCTACTAGATCAAGATACTACTAAAATGATCGAACTAAATAAAAACGGTAAAGGTAGGAGTGTGATGGTGATACGATACTGGGGCACCTCCCCCAATCTTGGCAGTTGCCAAGGGGAGTGCCCATATCCATGTGATTATGTCCTCGGAGGTGGTGAAGTAGGAGTTGTTGACGGTGGATAGTCGCACATTGAGCGTAAAAGCTCCTCCAGCTTGCGGATAATGCCCTTGAGTCTAGCGATATGATCCTTCAACAAAATATTCTCCTGTGTGAGATACTTGTTCTGTATGCGAGCTAACTCTATCATCTTGAAAGCTTCAATCTCTGTTGAAGTAAAGAGGTTAGGTAAAAGTTGAGGGATGTCTTCTTCTTCCACTGTCGGAGCTTGGACCTCCATGGCCTTCTGGATCCCTTCATCTTTGTGGGTCTCCTCCGGTTCTTATCTCTTCAGCTCTATCTTCAGCTCTATCTTCAACTAAAATATGTGTATAACCATTAGAGGCAGGAAAAGGTCCCATATAATCAAAGCCCCAAACATCAAACGGTTCAATAACAAGAGAATAATCCATAGGCATTTCTTGACGTCTACTAATATTACCAATTCTTTGACATTCATCACAAGATAAGACAAAATTACGAGCATCTTTGAAGAGAGTAGGCCAATAAAAACCAGATTGTAGTACCTTGTGTGCAGTTCTATCTCCAGTGTGGTGTCCTCCGTAGGATTCAAAGTGACACTTGAGTAGAATCTGTTCCTGTTCATGCTCAGGTACACAACATCTAATAACACCATCTACTCCTTCTTTATAAAGGTGTGGGTCATCCCAAAAGTAATGTCTTAAGTCATAAAAGAACTTTTTCTTTTGCTGGTATGTGAAACTAGGTGGTATAAATTTAGCAACAATATAATTAGCATAATCATCATACCATGGAGCAGTACGAGAAGCATTAACGACCGCTAATTGTTCATCAGGAAAGCTATCATCAATAGGCAGTGGGTCATCAAGAACATTCTCTAACCTAGACAAGTTGTCTGCAACGGGGTTCTCGGCTCCCTTTCTATCAATAATATGCAAATCAAATTCTTGAAGCAGGAGAATCCATCTAATGAGTCTAGGCTTAGCATCTTTCTTTTCCATAAGGTATTTAATAGCAGCATGATCAGTGTGAATAGTAACTTTGGAATCAACAATATAAGGTCTAAACTTATCACATGCAAACACAACTGCTAAGAATTCTTTTTCAGTAGTAGCATAATTCTTTTGGGCAGTATCAAGAGTCTTACTAGCATACTGGATAACATTTAATTTCTTATCAACTCTTTGCCCTAGAGCAACACCTACAACGTAATCACTAGTATCACACATAATTTCAAAAGGTAAATTCCAATCAGGTGGCTGAACAACAGGTGCAGTGATCAAAGCTTTTTTCAGTATTTCAGATGCTTCTACACAATCATCATCAAAGACAAAAGGAATATATTTTTGCAATAAATTAGTCAGAGGCCTAGAGATCTTAGAAAAGTCCTTAATGAACCTCCTATAAAAACCGGCATGACCAAGGAAACTTCTTATACCTTTTATGTCCTTGTGACATGGCATCTTTTCAATAGCATCAACTTTGGCTTTGTCAACTTCAATACCTCTCTCGGAAATCTTATGCCCCAAGACAATGCCTTCATTAACCATAAAGTGGCACTTTTCCCAGTTCAGAACGAGACTAGTGTCTTCACGTCTCTGCAAAACTCGATCAAGGTTGCTCAAGCAATCATTAAAAGAGGATCCATAAACAGAGAAGTCATCCATGAATACCTCACAAATCTTTTCACAAAAATCAGAGAATATAGCCATCATGCATCTTTGAAAGGTAGTAGGTGCATTACATAAACCAAAAGGCATATGTCTATAAGCAAAAGTACCGAAAGGGCGAGTAAAAGTAGTTTTCGATTGATCTTCTGCTGATACAGGTATTTGAGAGAATCCAGAATAACCATCTAGAAAGCAGAAATGTGTATGTTTGGATAGTCTTTATAGCATTTGATCAATAAAAGGTAAAGGGTAGTGATCTTTCTTAGTAGCTTTATTTAATTCGCGAAAATCAATTACCATCTTATAACCTGTAATAATTCTTTGCGGAATCAATTCATCTTTATCATTAGGAACAACAGTAATACCTCCCTTTTTAGGGCACAATGGACATGGCTTACCCATTCACTATCAGCAACAGGATAGATTATACCTGCCTCAAGGAGCTTTAGTATCTCCTTTCTTACCACTTCTTTCATCTTGGGATTCAATCTTCGTTGAGGATCTCTAACTGGTTTGGCTCCTCCTCCAAACTAATTTTGTGTTGACATAACGTGGGACTAACGCCCTTAAGATCATCCAGAGTATATCCAATAGCAGCTCGGTGCTTCTTCAGAGTTTTCAATAATCTTTCTTCTTCTTGCTCTGAAAGGTTAGCACTAATAATAACATGATATATTTTCTTTTCATCAAGGTAAGCATACTTAAGATTATCAGGTAAAGGTTTGAGTTCAAACACGGGATCACCCTTGGGTGGAGGGGGATCCCCAAGAATTTCAACGGGAAGGTTATGTTTCAAAATAGGTTCCTGTTTAAGGAATACTTCATCTATTTCCCTTCTTTCTTTCATAAACATATCATTTTCATGGTCTAGCAAATATTGTTCTAACGGATCAGTAGGAGGCACGATAATAGAAGCAAGACCAATTATTTCATCTTTACTCGATAACTCTTTATCACGGGGTTATCTATGAAATTTAGCAAAATTAAACTCATGAGTTATATCATCTAAGCCAATCGTAACAACATCCTTTTTGCAATCAATACTAGCATTAACAGTGTTTAAGAAGGGTCTACCAAAAATAATGGGACAAAAGGCATCTTGTGGAGAACCAAGAACAAGAAAATCAGCAGGGTATTCGACTTTCCCACACAAAACTTCAACATCTCTAACAATCCCAACTGGTTTAATGGTATCCCTATTAGCAAGCTTAATAGTAACATCAATGTCTTCTAATTCAACGGGTGCTTGCATAATTTCTTTATATAAATCATAAGGTATCGCGCTAGCACTAGCACCCATATCACATAAACCATGATAGCAATGATCTCCTATTTTAACAGAAATAACAGGCATGCCTATGACATGTGTATGTATCTTAGTATCAGGTCTAGCAATATTAGTAGTTTCATCACAGAAATAAATAACATGCCCATCTAAATCATCATCTAAGAGATCTTTAACCATAGCAATACTAGGTTCAACATTGATTTGCTCAGGAGGTGTATAAGTCCTAGTATTACTCTTATGAACAACAGTTGAAGCTTTAGCATGATCCTTTATCCTAATAGGAAAAGGTGGTTTCTCAACATAAGTAGTAGGAACAATACGATCACTATAAGTGATAGTCTTTTCTTCAACTGTAATAGGAGCAACTACTTTCACTTCAACATGAGAATTATATTTAAACCAATTTTCTTTAGGGAGATCAACGTGAGTAGCAAAAGATTCACAGAAAGAAGCTACTATCTCAGAGTCAAGTCCATACTTAGCGCTAAATCCATGAAAAGCATCGGTATCCATAAAAGATTTAACATAATCGAACTTAGTGTCATACCTAACTCCTTACCATCGTCGGAACCCCAATCTTCAGAGTCGCGTTTAATTCTTTCCAATAAGTCCCATTTGAAATCAATCGTCTTCAGCATATAAGAACCAGCACAGGAAGTATCGAGTAGGTTGCGATTATTAAGATAAAGCCAAGCATAATTTTTTTGAATAATCATTTCCCAGGAGAGCTCATGATTGGGGCATGAATATAACATTGACTTAAGCCTCCCCCAAGCTTGAGCGATGCTTTATCCTTCGCGAGGCCGGAAATTATATATGTAATTACGATCACGATGAGCAAGGTGCATAGGGTAGAACTTCTAGTGAAATTCCAACTTCAATCGTTTATAATTCCAAGATCCCGTATCATCACATAGCCTAAACCATGTCAATGCATCTCCCTTCAGAGATAAAGGGAAGACCTTCCTTTTGACAACATCATCGGGGATACCTGCAAGTTTAAATAATCCACAAACTTCATCCACAAAGATAAGGTGTAAATCGGGATGCAATGTTCCATCTCCTGCAAATGGATTAGCTAGCAGTTTCTCTATTATACCCGAAGGAATTTCAAAGTGAACATTTTCAGTAGGTTCAGTAGGTTGAGGAGCAACTCTTTGCTCTACTGGTCGGGGCGAAGATGCCCCAAACAAGCCCCTCAAAGGATTAATTTCCATAGTAACAAGTAACAGAAAATTTCAGCACACTATATAATTGTTTCCTTACCAAGTTCCACTCACCAAAAGCGCTACACTCCCCGGCAACGGCGCCACAAAAGAGTCTTGATGACCCATAAGTGTAGGGGAGCTATCCTAGTCCTTTCGATAAGTAAGAGTGTCAAACCCAACGAGGGGCAGAAGGAAATGATAAACGGTTTTCAGTAAGGTTTTCTCTGCAAGCACTGAAATTGTAGGTGATAGATAGTTTTGTGATAAGATAAATAATAACAAGTAATAAGTAAACAAAGTAAATAAAGTGCAGCAAGGTGGCCCAATCCTTAATGTAGCAAAGGATAAGCCTGGACAATTTCTAATAATGAGAAAGGAGCTCCCGAGGACACATGGGAATTATCGTCAAGCTAGTTTTCATCACATTCATATGATTCGCGTTCAGTACTTGATAATTTGATATGTGGCTGGACCGGTGTTGGGTACTGCCCTTACTTAGACAAGCATCCCACTTATGATTAACCCCTATTGCAAGCATCCGCAACTACAACAAAAATATTAAGGTAAACCTAACCATAGCATGAAACATATGGATCCAAATCAGCCCATAACGAAGCAACGCATAAATTAGGGTTTAAGCTTCTATCACTCTAGCAACCCATCATCTACTTATTACTTCCCTATGCCTTCCTCTAGGCCCAAATAATGGTGAAGTGTCATGTAGTCGACGTTCACATAACACCACTTGAGGAAAAGACAACATACATCTCATCAAAATATCGAACGAATACCAAATTCACATGACTACTAATAGCAAGACTTCACCCATGTCCCTAGAAACAAACGTAACTACTACAAAGCATATTCATGTTCATAATCAGAGGTGTAATAATATGCATTAAGGATCTGAACATATGATCTTCCACCAAATAAACCAATAAGTATCAACTACAAGGAGTAATCAACACTACTAGCAACCCACAGGTACCAATTTGTGGTTTTGGATACAAGAAATGAACTAGGGTTTGAGAGGATATGGTGCTGGTGAAGATGTTGATGGAGATTGACCCTCTCCCGATGAGAGGATCGTTGGTGATGACGTTGGTGATGATTTCCCCCTTCCGGAGGGAAGTGTCCCCGGCAGAATACTTCCGCCAGAGCCCTAGATTGGTTCCGCCAAGGTTCCGCCTCGTGGCGGCGGAGTTTCGTCCCGTAAGCTTGCCCAGGATTTTTTTTCAGGGTAAAAGCCATCATATAGCGGAAGATGGACACCGGAGGACCACCAGGGGGCCCAGGAGACAGGGGCGCACGCCTAGTAGGGGGGGCGCATCCCCCACCCTCCTGGCCAGGGTGTGGGCCCCCTGATGTACTTCTTTCACTCAATAATTCTTAATAAATCCAAAAATATGTTTCGTGGAGTTTCAGGACTTTTGGAGCAGTTCAGAATAGGTTTCCAATGTTTGCTCCTTTTCCAGCCAGAATTCCAGCTGCCGACATTGCCCCTCTTCTTAGTAAACCTTGTAAAATAAGAGAGAATAGCCAATAAGTATTGAGATATAATGTGTAATAACAGCCCATAATGCAATAAATATTGATATAAAAGCATGATGCAAAATGGACGTATCAGTGAGCTACACTCCAAAATGAAGAACATATCCATGAAGGTGGCGGACGCCGTTGCTTTTACAATTACCCCCGAAGCAACCTTCCATTGCATCCTGATTCCAGAGGGCTATGCTCGTGTCATGGTTGATGAAGTGGTGGAGCCATATTCGAGGCTAGCACTTGACATTCCTGGAGGTGACGAGGAGCGCACACTGGGAGAGGCCATACATCGTATCATCCTATGGAGAAAGGATTGCATCATCTTTCGAACTCCACCGACACTGCATCTGCCGACTCCTCCTTGAAGTCCGCCATCGAGTCAGCAGACTCCCGCTCCTCCAAGTCCATGAACGTGTGAGCCGACTCCTCCTCAAAGTCCGCCACCTCCTCCAAGTCCACGAAAGCGTGAGGCCACTCCTCCTGTATCAAGTCCGGCACAACGTCAGGCCACTCCTCCTGCTCCAACTCAGCCACGTTAGCCGTCTCCACTGTCTCAGCAATCGCAGAAGAGACACGACGCAACTACGGTGCGTAGCGGTACAAGTCGAGGTAGTACAGGAAGTACAGGTGGAGACAAGCGATATAAATATGGTCCAAGCCTCGCTCCTCTTCCTCAGAGGCCTTATGACATGACCGAGGAGCAAAACACAGCCATAGTGCGGGCCCAAGTGGACGCCCATTTTGCACCGAAACCGGCACCGCCGCCAAGGGAGAAAGTGCCTGAGAAAGTTATTGACCACTTTATTCATATGGCAAGAAAACCAGCTCCCAAGCCCGTTGACTCAAACTATGAGCGCCAAATCAGGAAGCTACAACGAGCACGACTATAGAAGGAAGCGAGCTTGAGCTCGAGCCAAAAAGCAGCTGTCAAAAAATGTGGGAAAACCGTTTCCCAGCTGGGAGAACAGGCGGCGCAATCGATCCCCCCGCTTGTTGTGCCAACAACACATGAAAGTACACGCGCCCGATATTATTGTGGGCAAACCATTAACGTTCCCTAGCTGGGCGATGTGGTAATAACCGAGGACAATATAATGCAGGCTGAAATGCTCAAGATCACTGTTGGACAACTCCTCAAAATCGAGCCCATGTCTCTGCTTAGAGAGGAGGAAATAAAACAGAAATATGTCCGGGCCAACCTTTGGTCGAGCCAGACAAGGTCAAGAACCTCCCAACGAGAATGTATGAATTTCATCAATGGTACATGAACATTACCAAGATTTCCAATCGATTGTCCCTCATGGTGAATGTCAAGGAGGAGCATTACTTCCATGAGAAAGCTCTGTCCGTTGAGTATTCAGAACTATTTCAGTTATACAATCAAGACGCACTCGACAAATCTATCGTCAGTTGCTATTGTCTGTAAGTGATTTCTTTTTGTAATTTAAGTCTCAAGCTAGCTGTAGTGATTATTTTGATCAATCATTACATGTAATTATCCTCACTATATTCTTTTCTGTGGTATTATATGCAGGATGAAGATGTATGAAATGAAAAATCTGGACGCTATGGCATTGGGTTCATTGACCCAAATACCATTAATGAGTACACATGGAATCTTCCAACTTATCGAGCAAGTTTAGAGGAAAGCATGCTAGAGTTCTTCAAGCGCGTCAATACCAATGAAGATACACTACTTCCTTACAACTTTCTGTGAGTCACACTGTCTTGTACTACAAATTCTGTTTTTACTTACTAGCTAGCTAAATGTTAATAATTAAGTGTATAGAGTTTACGATAGTTGATTAGTGTTATGCACATGCCCGCTTAATTAAGACATGCAAACGTGTGCGCGTGCAGTTTCCACTGGATCTTGTTAGACATTAAAGTTGAGGAAGGAAAAGTTGAAGTACTGGACTCGCTAGTTAAAGAAGACAGTGACTACACCATCGTGAAGGGGATAGTCAACAGGTAATTTCAATCATTATTAATTAATTATATCTCGGCCTATTTAGTTCGTCATTTCCTGATATGAACTATTTAATAACCTCTTTATTCATTTTCATTGCCGATGGGCAGGGCTTGGACAAAGTTCATCAAGGTGACTCCAGGCAAATGGGCAAAAAAGTTGTTTTGGTATCGACCGAAGGTAAGCAATTAAGTAGTGCTAGCTACCTAGCTAGCTACCATCTATTTAATTCTTGTTTCAATAACATTAATTAATTATCATGCTTGATTAACCATTATCTGATTCAATTCCATTCTCATAAAGGGCCTGAAGCAGGAGCAGAGAAATGATCTGTGTGCATACTACGTTTGTGAGAACATTCGCATGATGGCGTCCGAAAGGAGCAGATCTCAAAGACATGACTGGGTATGTTTGTCAGAACACTATTCACACCATTATCGATATCTAGTCACACAACTAATACACATGCATATTGATCTGCTTCTTAACAGTTCAGAGAGGTGCGGGAGCAGCTCCTACCAATGGACCACATACTAGCACTTTAAGAGGAAATAGCGGGATTTTTGCTCGACCAGGTCATAAATCCCAAAGGAGAATACTATTACCCGCTACTGCCCCATGAACCACTTGCCATCGTGCTCCGAAGGCACCAAGGCGACATGTAGGAGAAATTGTATATATATATATATATATATATATATATATATATATATATATATATACATGTGTATGTGTGAAAAATTAATGGTGTTAGTTGTGAGACATTCGATGATATATATTTATATATATATATATGCGGTTCTACGAGAAAATATATTTATATATATGCATAATGTGTATAATACGTAGTATCGTAAAATACCAGCAAACAAAAAAGAATTAAATGGAAAACACAAAATTAATGGAAAATAAGAAATAAAACCAACCCCCCAAATATTTATTACTGGTTGGTGTTACCAACCGGTACTAATGTCCTACACGCACCCGGGCCTGGCTCGTGCCACGTGGTGGCACTTTAGCGCCGGTTTGTGATGAACCGGTACTAAAGGGGGGGCCTTAGTCTCCACTCTTTAATGCTGGTTTTGAAACCGGCACTAAAGGCCCTTACGAACCAGCGCTAAAGCCCGGTTCTGCACTAGTGTAAGTGGGAAGTTTCAGTATTTTTTACAAATAAGGCTTTGGATTTATGTTAAAATCTTTCAACGGTACAAGACATCTCAAAAAACAAGTGCAGAACTGGGCTTAGTGTTTAGGGTTTAGGGTTTAGGGTTTACCACATCGCCGCGGGTGTGCGCGCGTCCTCGTCCCGGTGAGATGTTCGTGGACTTCGCCCTTGCTAACGTCTTCTCGCCCGTCTGTGCGCCGCTTGCCATGGCATCTCGACTTTCTTGTCCAACGCCGGTCTGGGTCACCTCCGACCCTTGACTTTCCAGCGTGAATCGCCACGTCGTCTCTGCGGCCTTGACGTACAACTTCTCTCACTTTGGCGATCGTTTTGTTGTGCGTGAGTTCTGTCCCCGCGTCTTCGTTACCTCCGTCGCTTGTCCTCCCGTAGCCGCCGAGCTCCTCCGCCGCGGTGGCTGCAGCCTCGGCAAGCTCCGTTTCAGCCTGCACCCCTCCGCGGAGGCGGCTTCGCAATGGGCAAAAATTCAAAATCCCGCCTTGCACGGGTTGACCTTTGGATCGTTGACGTTTGCCCCGGAACGTGAGGTTGACTCTCTCGCGTCTTCGGTGGATATTTACCGGTCGGCTCGCTCTGCTCCCGAGGGGACCGCCCATCCTTCTGCAGCTGGATCCTTAGTTGTTACCTCCGTGTCAACGCGCGGTGAGTCCTCCCCCTCTCCATCCTTACGTGGCCTGCCCGCGGGTGTGGCACCCCCAAACTCTCCCACTAATTCTGCCACCTCATCTGGCCCCCATCCTGATCTCTCGCTGCGCTGTTGCGCTGCTGAACCGTACACTCCTGATCGAACGACTGTAAGCTGGGCGGATGTAGTGAGGCGTTCTGCTCGGCCCCCGTCCAGAAATTTCCACCGCCCCTCGCGCTTTGCCTACGCCTCCGCCGCCCTCCGCGCTAGTCGCAGGTGCTTCGCGCCTCGCTCCTTGTCCTATAAAACCGCTCGCTCGTGCTTCCGCTGCTTGGCATCCGACCACATGGTAGACGATTGTCACGATCCCCTCAAGTGCCATGCGTGCCTCGGCAACGGCCACCGCGCTGCGGATTGCCGACTCCTTTCCTCGGCACCCTTCGCCATGGCATCTCGTCTTCCCCAAGATGACCATATCACCCCCCCATCGCGTCGCCATCCCCCACACCAGCGCTTCCCCGTCACCCCCCACCCTTTCGCCCCTGCCCCTGTCCCACCCTACTCGCCGATCACTCCCCTCAACTTCGGCGCCCCCCCAAGTGATAGCCGTTCGACGGACTCCGATGCACCACCATGTTGTTGCCGTCCGGAGCAGCTCGACGTCTACATGCCTCCGGTTGACATGAGGGATTTTGAGCGCTACGGCTTTGCTTTCGTCGATCCTGAAGCAACGTCTCCCGGGCCTCTAGTCCGCTCGGCGCTACTGTCCCAGGTTCCACTAGGCATGGAGGCTCAGTGCGCGCAGGGCTCCCACGGCACTGCCCTGGTCCTGTTCCGCTCGGCGGCATCCCGTGAATTTGCTGTTGACGAGAGCTCGTTTCCCGTCCAGGAGCACAATGTCTACTTTGAGCGTCATGAGGAGGACCCCAACCGGCTGCTCTTCACTCATCGTGGGTACGCGGCGCTGGCTCTTGTCGGCTACCCAGTGGAGCACTGGAACAGGCCGCATATACACACTTCAGTGGGAGGTATGGGCAATCCCATGGAAATCTCCGAGATTTGCTTGTCCGGCGGCGACTACACTGCTGTGCTGATGGTGATCAAGTACGAGCGCTACCTCGCCATACCTCAAGATCTCAACGTCAAGAACTCGGACGGTCTCTATGCTGTGGTTGAGGTCCAGCGTGTCCGTCGCTGGCCTATCGATGGTGCAGCGCCCCCTCCCCCTCCGCCCCTTGGCCCACCCGGCGGTGGTGGCGGTCGTCATGGTGACGGCGGTGGCGGCCCCCCCACTGGCGGCGGCGGCGGCCCAAGCTGCGGGCTGCGTCGTGGGGTGCGGTCGTCTTGGCATCACGGGTCCTCCAGCCGCGCAACAATGCCCGCGGTGCTGCTGCCGGCTTCAGGATCCTGTGCACCTCACCGTTGTTCTCTCCCAGACGAGGCTGCCTACTGCATCGACGTGTCCGGCGATGTCGGAGTGGAGCCACCTCCATTCTCTGCCATAACTGTGGGTGGAATCCCACGCGTTGAGGACATGCGCATTGCTGTGTGCGATGGTGCCTTTCATCTTCTCGTCGAAGGCCATGGCGGGCTGGGCTATTTCCGTGTTCCTCAGGAGCTGGTCCGTGCCTCAGCTCATGGGCCACGCGGCCTCGCCCATGTGAATCTCGTCTCCGGCGCTATCGGGGTGATAGACAATATCACAGTGGTGAAAGGCGTGAAGAAGGACGTGGCGGTGGACTTGCTTGCTGATCCCGTCATCACGGGCGACCCGATGGTGTTTTCACCGGTGCGTCTCGGCGGCGCTGGAGTGATGGTGGACCCCGTGGTGCCGGTGGTGCCACCTCCACCCACCCATGAAGCCTCTCCATGTGCTGCTGCGGCGATGACTGAAGCGCCTCCTCGCGTTTCCCCGCCACGCCCCAAGCTTGCGCGCGTCCAGGAGGGTGCCCCCGTGCGCGCCAGCGCGCGTCTCCGCGGCAAGGCTCCGTCCCTGAAGAAGTCCATCCTCGAGCGTGCCGTCATGCTTAAGGCTGCCCAGCGCGGTGACGGCCCCCCGGTGCAGCCCGACGCCCCGCCGCTCTTCACGACGATGGAGGTCAAGTCTGCAGCTGGAGCGTGCGACCTCCCGGCTGCTGCAACTGATGCCATCCTTGCGTCGTTTCCGGTGCTGCCCGTTCGTCCATGATCGATCTCTCCACGTGCATGTGCCTCCCGTGGTTCCCGTTGTTCTGTGTTGGTCTGTTCTCCGTTGGTCTGTACGGTAGCGATCCAATTTTGTACTTGGGATGCCAGGCTGGTCGGCGACCCCGCGTCGCGTTCTGGGCGTCCCTTGTGGATCGTGCGTCCCATTATGCTAGTGTGTGTGTGTGTGCTTGTACATGTTAGTAGGTGTGCGTCCTGTGGTTCTGTGGTCTGCGTCCCTCCGCCCGCAGTGGCTGGAGTGTGTGCCTTGTGGTGCTTCTTCTGTGTATATATGGAAGTGAACCCGCTGAAGAAGCTCTCCCTTTGTTCCTGGAATGTGCGTGGTCTTAATGACCCCGACAAATGCCTGGACGTGAAGAAAAACCTTGACACTCAACCGCTTCAAATCGTCTGCCTCCAAGAGTCTAAATTGACAGACGTGACCCATCGAAAAGCGGCGTCCTTCCTCCCAGCGGGCTTCTCGTCGCTCTCCTTCAAGGCCTCTGATGGAGCTTCGGGCGGCTTGGTGACTGCCTGGCGTGATGGCGTGGTCACCCACAGTAGGGACGTCGAGCTTGCCTTCACGCTTACCTCGTTCTTCATGTTTGCTGCCGATGCTTCTCCATTCGCGGTGACCAACGTCTACGCCCCGTGCACCCCCGAGCAGCGCCTCCAGTTCCTGGATGAACTTCGTGCCATTGCTAGGTCGTGTGATCTGCCATGGATTCTTGTTGGCGACTTTAATGTCGCTTGTTCCCGTGATGAAAAGAATACCCCCAACTTCGACTCGGGTGCTGCTGCGGAGTTCAATTTGGCCGTTGAAGACTTGTCGCTGCAGGACCTTCCATTGACGGACCGTCGCTTTACTTGGTCTAATTGCAGGGCCGTCCCAACTTTGGTCCGTCTGGATCGAGCTTTGATCAACCTTGAGTGGAGCTCCTTGTTGTTTAACACGACTCTTCGCTCTGCTGCTCGCACCACGTCTGATCATGTCCCGCTAATCGTGGAGGCCGTCTCTCGCGCACCGGCTGGCTCGTTGTTGAGATACGAGCGCTGTTGGGCCTTCTCCGAGGAATACTGCACTCTCATTCGCGACATCTGGGCTAGGCCGCAAAACCGGAGAGGACGTGCAGCTCAGCGGCTCTCCCGCTCGCTTAAGTGGGCTAGATGCGCATCCAAGAAGTGGGCCAGGGGCCGGAAGCGCCCCGGCGAAGTGGTCTCTAACTGTCGAGTTGTTGTTGAGATCCTTGATTTAACGGAGGAGGTCCGAGCGCTCTCATCTCCCGAGCTCCTCCTGCGATCATTTGTCAAGGAACGTCTTTCGGAGGAGTACAAGAAACTTGACGTCTACTGGCGGCAGCGGTATGCTTACCGACTCTGCAAACTTGGAGATGGCAACACCTCAACCATAGCGATAAAGCGCGGCTGCTGTTGGATTTCTATACATCTCTCCTGGGCACTGCAGCCCCCTCCTGGAGCTTTGACCCCACCTAGATGAGCTTGAAAAACCTTTCACCATGGAGGAGCTAAAAAAGGCGGTCTCGGCTATGCGTGCAAACAGTAGCCCCGGTCCCGATGGTTTCGGACCTGCTTTCTTCAAAACCTTCTGGGGCACGGTCTCAAATGATCTGTTGGACTTCTTAAATGATTTCTATTCTGGCGTGGCAGACCTTGATGGGGTTAACCGTGCTTTTATCACCCTGCTGCCCAAGTGTGACGTGGTGCTCTCCGCGGACGGGTTTCGACCCATTTCCCTCCAGAACTGTGTCATGAAGATTGTCTCCCGGATTTTGACCACACGCCTGCAGGAGTTTATTGAGCTACTCGTGTCCTTCGAGCAGTCCGGATTTATTGCTGGGAGATGCATTGCCGACAATTTCTTGTATGCTGCTGACTTGGTTCAGAGTTGTCGTCTCCGCAAAACACCCACGATCGCCCTGAAGTTGGATTTCAAAAAAGCCTTTGATTCAGTCAGTTGGGACGCTCTGGATATAATTATGCATGCTCGTGGCTTTGGCGAACGCTGGCGCACCTGGATCCGCAATATCCTTGCCCCCGGCAAAACTGCGATCTTGCTGAATGGGGTGCCTGGTAGATGGATTCAGTGTAAAAAAGGATTGCGCCAAGGGGACTCTTTGTCACCTTACCTTTTCTTGATAGTTGCAGACCTCCTTCGCCAGTTGATTGCCAAGGATACCTCCCCCTCCAGGTTGCTACACCCGCTTGTCGACGACCTGCCGTGTCCTGTTATTCAGTATGCAGACGACACCCTCCTCTTGATCCGTGCTGATCATGGACAACTCTCGCGACTGAAATCTATTCTGGATGCATTCTCTGCCGCCACGGGGCTTTCTATCAACTTCCACAAGAGCACTTTCGTTCCGATGGGCATTGACCCCGTCCATGCTGCCTCCTTGGCTGCTGAGCTTGGCTGTCCACTGTCGACGTTCCCCCAGACGTACCTCGGCTTACCTCTCTCCGATGTCAAGCTCCCAGCTAGTGCCCTGGAATTCTTGCCGATCAAGATTGAACGACGTATCCCCGGATGGCGCACACGTGGCCTCGACCCTGGGGGGCGTTTGACACTTACTTCTGCGGTGCTCTCTGCCATCCCTACTCATGCCATGTCCGTACTCCCAATCTCCAAGGGCACTGTGGCCAGGATGGACCGCCCCCGTAGGGCCATGTTCTAGAAAGGGGCAAGTGAATGCTCTGGGGGAGACTGCCAGGTGGCCTGGCATGATGCTTGTCGTCTCCGCTCAGAGGGGGGGCTTGGCTTGGTGGACATTGGGGTCCAGAATACATGCCTCCTTCTGAAAATGGTTCATAAAATCTTCAGTGGCGTGCGTAACCCGTGGACTGTCTGGGTTCGACGTTGGTACTTAGGTGGTCATCCGGCTCCCTCGACCCCCACCTGGAAAGTTTTTGCCTCGCTTTTCCCGCTCTATCGTTCGCTCACATCGATGAGGGTTGGCAACGGTGAGCGCACCTCCATCTGGCATGACAACTGGACCTCGTCGGGTCATTTGGCGGCTGCTCTCCCCGCGGCGTATTCCCATTGTCTCCGGCCCGATTCAACCCTGGGGGACTTTAATATGCTTGGTGCCGGTGCGATACCTGTTCATGACCGTTTATCTAGGACCGCCGATTTGGAACTTTGTTTGCTCCGGTCAGCGCTTGATCGAGTTCACTTCTCTGAGGTGAACGACGAACGGGTCCTGGCATGGGGTGAGTGTCTTCAGTTCAAGACGCGTGCGGTGTATCGCGTGATCAAGCTCTCCGGGCGTGGGCTCCCCCTGCATGGCCTCAACTGGGATGGGTTCATGCCTGTTAAGGTCAAGGTGTTCACCTGGATTCTGCGGCATGACAACACACGTACGCGGGAGTTTCTCCATCGGATCGGCTTCCTCGAGCGTGACGACTGCCCTTTTTGCCCAGGGCGGTCGGAGACGATCGTGCACCTCTTCCTCAAGTGCCCTCGTTTACGTCCACTGTGGGCGCGCGTCCTCGATCATTCTAGTGTACTCATGGATAGCAGTGTCGAAAGTGTTTGGCAGGTATTCTCTACATGTCACGCCTCCCTAAGCCCTCCTCTCCTCAGCACGGCGATGTGTTGTGTCCTTTGGGTCATCTGGAAGACCATGAACCGGATGGTGTTCGATAACATCCATACCTCTGACCTTGACTGGCGGCGTTTGATCCAAGAGCATCTTGTGTTGTGGGTGGTCCGGGCTCCCTCCCGTGTGGATTGTAACCCGTTGCTCCGGTGGTGCGTAGCTGTCTGTAGCTAACCCTTAGCCCCCCACCTTATCCTGCTCATTGAGCTCTGTGGAGCTATGTACTGACCGACCCATGTCCTTTGATTAAATAAATAATGTTCAGGTGGGCGATCGCCCCCCGTTGATTGTTCAAAAAAAAGAGTCAATATTGTTGAAAATTAGCACACACGTGTGGACTAAAATTGTAGCGAAAACAAAGTACTCTTAGCACCACTGATGTACTAACTCCAAGGATCCTTGCTCAATCATGGAAGCCAAAACTTAGGACAAAATGGAGTAAGTTCTACCAGACAAAGCTTAGGACAAAACTTAAGTTCTTTATGTAAGTTCGTTAGTGCAGCGCTGCACATGAGACATCCATCTTAGAGTGTCTTGTGCCAGGAGAAAATACAAAGAATAGTAGCAGAAAATCAGTAGAGATGAACACCAAAAAATGTACATGAAAAACCCCCAAGTTGAGGGAAAAGCCACAGGCCAAAGTATCTAAATCTTCTTCCACTATAATCAAATGGTGGGATACAACAAGTTTCTTCTCTAGATAGCACTAGAGGCTCACATACATTGAGATCCAACAATCTTGGATGAACACAATAAGATTTGGTGCTCAAGAGTTAGGGATTGGAACAATCTCACCAAAGATGATGGAATCACAACTTGAAAGAGACAAGATGATGGATCTGAACCGTCCGAACCTTGGGGAGGAGCTCCCTTTGCTTGTGAGCTTTGTTACACCTATGTAAAGATTCTTACATAACTTACTAATGAGCTGATCCGGCTTGATTTGGTTGGAAGAAGATAAAGCACAGGTCCACCCCGTTATTCAGGGGGTGGGGGATGATTAGTTGGGAAGGAAAGAGCATAGCTTTTACGTAATATGTTATGTTGGTCTAGCATTTTTGCTTTGCTTGCCTGCAAGATCTTTCTCCATTCTTCCTCTCTTTCATTTCTCTCTTTTGGTTTTCTCGTCTTATCCAATGGAGACTAACCTAATTTTCATCACTTACGTTGGTTGTGGCTGGATGGAGGGTAAGACATCCCATCCTCTCACCCGCAAAGACCAAAATGATCCTAGATCATAACCCTAATTTGTAGTGGGCTTTGCCACATTTGTTGGGCTGCCTAAAAGACTTTATTAGTCATTTCCTTGCAACTCACATGAGGAGGATATCACAACAAATGGTCTTATCAAAAGCAAAGCACTAGGGTGAGTTGGTCAACATTAAAGTTGCACGACTACACTCACTAGTAGACGTGGCATGAGCCCATGTCCAGCGACCTACGCAACCCACATAACTAGTAACTCTTAACATCACCGCATTGTAAGTAATTCTTGGTTTCACAAGTTGTCATAATACAAAATTCAAGCTAAACATATTGAAAAACAACTATAAATTGAAGTTGCTAGAGTTCCGAACAAAATAGAAATGGACCCTAATCCTTGGCGAACGTCCTTCGGGGTGGGGGGAAGCGCGAACGGTGAGAGTGGCAGTTTTAGTGTACGAGGGTGTATGGATGGCAGTTTTAGAAAAATATGATAGCAATTCTTTAGTTTTAGTGCAAAAATCATCAAAAACTGCCACCTGTTGGATCTAGATCGTGTGCCTATGGGGGTGTTCGCTGAGACACAAAATCATTATCCAGCAACTGGCTTTTTGCCGGAACAGGTGAATGTAGTACTACTAAGGGCATCTCCAACGGCAACCCGTAAATTTCCTCCCGCATCCGTCCGCAGACAGGGGGGCAGTCCACGGACACGGATGTGGGAGGCCGCCATCCAACCGTAGCCGCATACATGTCAACCCACATTTGAACTAACTGGACGAAATTCATGCAAACCTGCTGATATTCATCAAAGTTCAGATAGAAAATAGCACAAATCATCCATACATAGCATGCAAATTAAGTCCAGAAACACAATGTCTCAAATTCGACTAGATTAACTGGATGTCCAACAAGTTTTTCATCAATGGATCATGTTGTGCCACACATACTCCTCCTTCACCTTCATCCAATAGTGTGTGTACGTAAATGGTCGCCTCTCTGTCCCGTGGTACATCACGGAAGCGTGTGCGGTCTACATAATATGTAGAACAACATTGAGTTAACGAATCAATCAATAAGTTGAGCAAGAGAAAGCAAAACTTACGATCTCGTCCTCTGCCGCGTGCAATGGCCACCTTGCCTTCAGCTGACGAACCACGTTACAAAACTTGGTGACACTGGTCTGGATAGCATACCAACGATACGATAACGAGCTCACATTGCATTATTGAATGATGTGCATGTCGTAGGGCGCAATGTGCTTTCGTGCATGAAACGATTCATGCACCTGCTGCTAGAAGGCCTCCCCTCTGCTCCTGCCTACGAAATCCGTAGATACGGCCAACCACACATCGCACACCAACTCATCCTCCATGGTTGAGTAGCTCACTATTCTTCGTACTCTAAAAACCGACACAGCATTCAAAAATAAGCTCAATGGCATTTGACCGAACACCTACCGAGCATGGTGTCCGCCATGGAGATCGTCCATAGGGGGACAAAGTGTACCTGGGTACAAACGTCTCCAAGGTGGACAACGCCGCCGTAGAGGCGAGCAGGCGCATCGGTGCGAGTTGTGGACGTTCGACAGTGCCTCTATAGCGGCCGGAGGCATACAACAGCGACGGCGGAGATGGATGGTTTGGATGTGAAGTAAGGGGAAGAAGGGGCAGAGTGGAAGGAAATAGGACCTGGAGGAGGGATTGGGTGGGCCGGGGATGTCGGGGTCCTACGTGTCTGCTGTCCGGACTCCCGCAATGCTTTCCCCACTTTGTCTCCAATTTGCGGAGAAATTGCGCCCGGACCGCCCTGCGGACCGCTACATCCCTGACTTGCACGATTCCGGCAGATGCGGGCGATTTGAGAGTCGATGTTGAAGATGCCCTAACTTGGTTGTTTAAATGTGAGCTGAACCTCCGCGTCCAGATCCTTGGGCCTTTGGCATATTTGTAGTACGTGCTTCCCTTCTCCTTCCTTCTTTTCCTTTTTCCACCAAACATTTTTTTTTGCGAGGCACCCACCAAATATTCGTACGTCTTGACGGGAGCTGACCTCCATGCCTCCATGTCATCCATCCATGTAGCAGAGTCAGCGACTGCGCGCGGCACACAGGGGGCAACCAAAATCCAGCTGAGATTCGGACGACTTGCTTTGTGCGGTGCCAATTGTCGACCATGTCAGAACGAGCACTAGCTAGCTCAAGTGGTAATTAAGCTTCGCCGTTGTGCGGGCTGCCCACCCACCTTGCTCGATTCGGCTCACACTAGTCGCATTCTGGGTGCCTCAATACCTCCTTACACACAAGAAAAAAAAACCTCGGGTTCTTCCCCGTGGTTTAGCTAGCTAGCTGCCTCAATCCACATCTCCCTCCCACTCGAATGCAGATCTTTTACATGATAACCGATCTCTACCTATATATGATAGACTCGATTGAGCCAATTCTCCACGCCAACGGGCAAAACAAACAAGCAACCAACCAAGAGATCGAACTCGTCATATAGATCCATCTAGCAATGGCGCTCGCACGCCGTCGGCCAGCCACCCTCCCAGTCTTTCTCACCGCATTCCTCTACGCCGCAGCCTTCCTCGCTGGCCCGACCACGGCCATGGGAAAGACGGGCAACGTCTTCGTGTTCTGGGGCCGGAACAAGGACGAGGGCTCCCTCCGGGAGACCTGCGACACCGGAAGGTACACGTTCACCACTGTAATCATCTCCTTCCTCGACGTCTTCGGCAACGGCAGGTACCACCTCGACCTCTCCGGCCACGACGTCTCCGCCGTCGGCGCCGACATCAAGCACTGCCAGTCCACGGGCAAGCTCATCTTCCTCTCCATCGGGGGCTTCGGCGGCCAGTACTCCCTACCGACCCGCAGGTCGGCGGCGGACGTGGCCGACTACCTCTGGAACGCCTACATGCTCGGAACCCGCAAGGGCGTCAGCCGCCCGTTCGGCGACGCCTACGTCGACGGCATCAACTTCTTCATCGACGGTGCCGCCGGCGCGCGGCCGGAAAACTACGACGAGCTGGCCAGGCGGCTCTGGGACTACAACAAGGCGTACCGCGGCAGAACGCCGGTGCAGCTGTCCGCAACGCCGCGGTGCGGGTACCCGGACAGGCGCGTGGAGCGGGCGCTCGCCACGGGGCTGTTCAACCGCATCTTCGTCAGGTTCTACGATGAACCCCGCTGCGCCGCCCACTTGGAGCAGGAGTGGGACAGATGGGCGGCGGCGCAACCGCACGCGCAGATCTACCTCGGCCTGCCGGCTTCGGAGCGGAAGGTCGGCTACGTGCACCCCAAGAACCTCCACGCTGTTATGCCGGTGGTGCAGAAGGCGGCCAACTACGGCGGGGTCGTGATCTGGGAGCGCTACGAGGACAAGCGGACCGGCTACAGCACCTACGCCATCCAATGGGCTTGAGTTGAGCCTCCTATACGGACTACTCATCGTGTGAATTTGCTTATCTTACAAGTGTGCAGTTGTCTGGGTTGTGCAGGAATAAAGTGAGATCTTTGTGTATATCAGGATTAATAAGTACTCCCTTCGTCCTATAATTTAAGACATTTTTCTTATATTATAGGATGGAGAGAGTATATAGATTATCTGTTGAACTGTTGAGTCGCCTTTTCTTTTCTTTGTCACTGTTCCAAATGGATTCTATGTGGATCTTTGGACGACCAACACTTTCTTTGCGTAGAGATATATATTCTAAATTGCTCGAAAAGTGGCATATAAAGTTTCAAATTTCTACAATTTTTGTGACACGGTTTTGACGTCACAATGAGGTTAGATGCCACATGCCACATGAGTCTGACAAGTGGACTCAGTATGGGGAAAATGGTCAACTGTGATAACAGCAGAATAATAATACATAACCAGGAGTAAACTGACGAATATAGATGTGCAATGAGGGTACAATGTGGAATTTACCCTTGAATTCAGATTGTTGAGCTCGTATTATGAGTTGACAAGTCAAGTTGATGGCCCAGGAGGTGTCAGTTTGTAGAAATTTAGAGCCAAGTCACCGGCTTCTCCTTGCTGACAAACAACTCTGAAAACTACTCGGAGTAGATGGATGACCGCTAAAACTATGAGGGGTGCATACAAACCCGGGGGGGGGGGGGGGGGGGGGGGGCTTTAAGAGCATCGGTATCGTTTTAAGCTTGGAGTAAAATTTAAGGCATCAAAAAGTGTTTTTTTTACATGACAAAGTGTCGTCTCCAACAGCTTCTATTCATACATATTGCACACATATGAAGGTATCAAACACATCTCAAATGAATCCAAAACAAACTACAAATCCACATCATAAATTGTTCATCAAGCTCAACAGCAAAGTTTAGCATACAATACAAAAAAGTTCATCACACAAATGCAACAAACATAGAGATAAAACTAGGCCTGTTGTCGCCCATGTCATGCCCGCCACTCCTCCATGAAATCCTTTTGGAGATCTTTGTGCGGATCTGCATATGTCATCGTAGAACTCAAGAAAGCGATGCGGCCGGTCTTGTCTCCGACTCGGCTGCACCAGTCATCCCATGAGATCATAGACATTGTACTCCAGATCTTGTCCATTTTCATTCTCAATGATCATATTGTGCAGGTTGTGATGATGTACAACCTAACCGGTCCTCTTACAATAGCAAATTGGATTACAAAATTCCAAAAGCCATTTTCACATCTTTCCTAGCAGCCGCTTGAGCATTATAAAAGTAAATTATTTCTTACCTTGGGAGTTTTGAAAGTGGCTTGATGAAAGAGTACCACTTCGGATAGGTCTCATCCGCAAGGTAATACCCAAAGTTGTATGCGCGACCATTTTTTGGAAGTTCACCGGCGGTAGTTCCCGACTAGCTAACTTTGTGTGAGAGGTGATCAATGCAACACGTTGAATCACTGCAAGATCCAGGCATCCCAAAATAGGCATGCCAAATTTATGTCTCCTGGTCGGCCACGGCCTCAAGAATGATGATGGCATCCTTGTAGCTTCATTTGAATTGTCCATGCCATGTTATAGGGCAATTCTTCCACTTTTAGTGCATGCTATCTTATTGATTGTTGGTGCATGCAATCTTGTTGATTGTTGTAGTACCTGACCAGTTGATGAAGGTGTTGTAAAAAAATTGGCTCATCTAAAAGCTTCTGTTGTGTCGTGCAAAAAAAGCCACCTCCGATGCGTGCCACCTTGACTACTCCAGAACCAGATCATAGGTGGCCTCGCTGTGATAAAAAAAGCTTGTGTATATTGTGGTCATAAACCCCAGAAGGAGGAAGATTCAGGCTCTTGATTCATTTTTCCACTATATGATACATAAAGAAGTAAACATAAAGAAGTAAATCACGCAGTGAGAACTATAACAACTTTCATTAAAACAAAAAATTTAACATCATACCTAAGTATATTTAAGATCATCTATGCAAATCAATGGACCACAAAGCAATGTATGGAAAGACAATAACGTGACCCAATGGCCAGTAAAGCTTGTTCCCGTGCCAAAACAAGATGACACATCAGTCAACAATATTAGCTTTTGTTTTTGTTTTTCATTGTTAATACGTGAAATGCCACTAACAGAATAAAATGTTGCAGTTCTTCTTGTGCACTCTACGTGTTAAAGAACATCGAATTATTTACGGGAGAATAATTGGCAATACCATATGACCAAGTACGTAAAGTAACACCTATGTTTCTGCCAGTTGTTTAAACTACAGAACGATACTAACATATCCTCCCATGCAGGCCTACATCGATAAATTCAGAAAAGAGTTGCTTGTTGTGCTTGTCGATTCATCCTACAATAAATTGAAATACAAGAAAAGGTTCAAGACGTACCATGCTAGCCTATCGGATGTAGTTGCGGATGAAGATGATGAAGATGTAAGCAGTTAGTCCAGCAGTGGTTGATTCTTACATATGGGGTGTACACTTGGCTATAAAGCGATAGAGTAGGGTGCGATTGGGTTTTAGTCCCGAAGAATGTTTCCTAGCCATGTTCTTAGTCCATTACAGATTACTCAAGTTGTAAAATTTCAATAATATTGGTACCAATACTTTGCTTCAAATAAATTTGATTTGTATGGGAGCACCTAAAAATCTATATTTGCTTTTTACAACCATGTCACAGTTGTTTCAAGATTAGGGAAGTGAAACTCAAATCTAAATTGTAGTAATTGTTCAGCTTCGTCGGTATATGGACAAGATTCAGACCAATTACACAAATTATACAGTGCACGAGCAAACCTAGAAGAAGTCATTAATGGATTGTGATTGGTTTATTTCTACAATTTTCTGTTGCTAATTGCAAATGCCGTGCCAGATTGAGTAGGACGAGACATGTTTCAACAAAAATTTACTCTCACATATACAAGAGAAAATAAGTATGAGCACGAGCATACCTTCACAACAAAAATTAAAATACTCCATGAGTGAACACTCAATCCTAGCTATTCCAGAGTTATGAAGATCAGATCAATTTTGTCTCAAGAAAGAAGGGTTCAAATAATCAAGATCAAGCGTGAGGTAAATGTAGCTAGTCATACTCTGGCTCAAATGGCACGCACACAACATGAGATTGCGAGCATCGTTGCCGCTGATTGTAATCAGAGTCACCTAATTAATCGAGTCCTCTAGAGTCAGCACCCGCGCGCGCGGGCACATAGGATAGGATGCAGCCTAAATCCAGCTGAGAATTCAACGACTTACTCGTGGCAGTGCCGTGTCAACCGTAGCCTTCTTCAATTCCATTCCACGTCTAGCAACTCAATCTCCACAAGATCAACAATTTACCTATATATATTAGACTCATATCGAGGTAATTCTTCACAGCAGCAGGCAAAGCAAGCAAGAGAACTCAGCCCATCATTCATATCCATCCACCAATGGCGCTCACACGCCGTTGGGCAGCCTCCCTCCTGCTCCTCCTCGCCGCAACCCTCCTCGCGGGCTCGGCCGCGGCCACGGGAAAGACCGGCAACGTCGTCGTGTTCTGGGGCCGGAACAAGGACGAGGGGTCCCTCCGGGAGGCCTGCGACACCGGCACGTACACCATCGCCGTCATCTCCTTTCTGGACGTCTTCGGCCGCGGCAAGTACCACCTCGACCTCTCCGGCCACGATGTCTCCGCCGTCGGCGCCGACATCAAGTACTGCCAGTCCAAGAAGTTCCTCGTCTTCCTCTCCATCGGGGGCTTCGGCGGCCAGTACTCCCTGCCGACCGCCCAGTCCGCGGCCGACGTCGCCGACTACCTCTGGAACGCCTACATGCTGGGCACCCGCGAGGATGTCTACCGCCCGTTCGGCAACGCCTACGTGGACGGCATCGACTTCTTCCTCGACGGCGGCGGGCGGCCTGGGCCGGACCCCTACGACGAGCTGGCCAGGCGGCTATGGGACTACAACAAGCCGTACCGCGGCAGGGTGCCGGTGCAGCTGACGGCGACGTCGCGGTGCGGGGACAGGCGCGTGGGGCGGGCGCTCGCCACGGGGCTCTTCACCCGGATCTTCGTCAGGTTCTTCGACGACCCCCACTGCGCCGCCAACTGGCAGCAGGAGTGGGGCAGGTGGACGGCGGAGCAGCCGGGCGCGCAAATCTACTTCGGCCTGCCGGCTTCGGAGAAGACGGTCGGCTACGTCCACCCCCTGGACCTTTACTACGATATTATCCCGGTGGTACAGAAGGCGGCCAACTACGGCGGCATCATGGTCTGGGACCGCTACGAGGACAAGCGCACCGGCTTCAGTAGCTTCGTCATCAACTGGGCTTGAGCCTCTCTCGCTCGCGTCAGCGTCACCGTGTGAATTGCATGTGTTTGCTACTTTGTTTAATTGTCTTTTTACAGTAGTCAGTTCGTAATGGTGTGTTTGCTATTATCAGTGTGCAGTTGTGCTCGAAATGGTGTGCCATGTGCTTGTAAGAATAAGATAAGACCAGTGGTCTCGATTAATAAGTGCGGAGTATTGTATATTATCATAAATTAAACTGTAAAAACGTCTTATATTAAAGTACTGTAACATACACAGTACTAGCAATTAATCGAGTAGTATTTATCTATTCAATCACTTTCTTTATAACTGTTTCAAATGAACTGGGTATTCGCCCGTGCGTTGCCACATGATCCAAATTTCCATATAACGTGATAAGAGGAGCATACATGAATAAATCTTGAGGTGAATGAATAAGCAAAGGAGATTATGCTTTGGTTACGAATCATAGAACTTCTGGAAACTTTGACTTGAAGGCCAAAGAACATCATAGAGTCAAATATAATTATCTGGATGACATGATGTTTTTTCACGAAATAATATATCTTTACATTTAAATTTTTACAAGTCCTATCATTCAGCATTAAATGTAAAGAAAGAGATGGGAGGCAATAATACGAACCATTTACAAAACATGTTTATCTACCCCCTTTTCCATAAACAACATGTACCTGAAAATTGCATTCCACGTGTCATTGCAAATGTACAAGAACAGAAATACCTAGGACAGTTTTTTTTCCCGAAGTATGACAACAAATAAAGAACATAGAATGGGTTGGCTGGTATATATAACATGCTATCACGTTTCGATGTTTTATCAATTGAAACCAATAACAATTTTGGACTTGTGAGGAAGCATGAAAAAAAATGCTAAATTTCACAGTCTAGAAATTCAAGTATTTTTTTTAGTGAAGTTGTAAGATATCACAATCTTCAGGATTTGGTTAACTGGGAATAGAATTAAGAAAATTAAAAGATGTGGCAAATCAGAACAGACGAAGTTCAAAAATCACTTATTTTCATTTGATAAAGTCGTGTGTTATCCATATAAATGTTCAGACAGAATTAAACATGGTACTAATGGACAAAATGAAACATCAGGGTGATAACTAATACAATACAATGAACCATGGTGTCACATATACCCATACATCATCACGTCCGATCTCACCTCTTTAATTCCACCTTACCCATTTGAAGCACCAAAGAACAATTTGGAATTTATATCATCTCAGCTAAGTGCAAACACGCACCTGATGCCAAACAGAAAGCGCAAACAAGCACATGAGGCTTCAGGTGTCATCGGCATGGTTGAAGGCTTGAGGCATCGTCGATGCCTGGATTAAGATAGACTGTGGCTGCCCTACTCACCATGGAACCTGCTTGCTTTGGACTGGGAGCTGAAGACCAAAAGACTGAGACAAAGATATAACCTAAGGTCGCGGCATCGCAGATTGGCGGGGAGTTGGGCGATGAGGAGGTGATCCAGTGGGGACGGGCACGGCGGGGAGCCACGGCTGTATAGATGTATGCCGCGTTCTCAGAATCTCAATCCCAACGCCCCTTAAGTCTGCCTTCCCATGCTCCATGGACCAGCCGCGTCGTGTTGTAACGTCGTCGTCGCCGCTGCCGCGCTGTTCCAGGAGAGAGGACCAAGGAGAGAACTGGTGCAGAGGCGAAACTGGTACATCACCTCCGCGCTCGTCGATGCTACCATGAGCGCCACTTGATCTCCTCGCACCCCCGCTAAAGACGAGACGAGATGGCGGACGGAATATGGTTTTTCGGTGTATTCATTGCGCCGATCTGCGGTGCTCCTGGAGGTGCTTCACATCATGGCATGGTCTCCAGCTCTCCCATCACCAAAGGAGAAATTACTGGCGTCCAAGGGCGCGGGGTACATGAGAGATTACCGTCCATAATTGACGTGAATTGTGATTGATCACCAAAGAAAGAGATTGATTGCCCACACGGAAATTACCAAAGAAAGAGATTGATTGCCCACACGAAAATTAAGTGTTTTACCAAATATGGATCGGAAGAAAAATTGGTGGAGGAAGGGGTGAGGGGTAGCGAACGGAGAGAAATGGACGAAGAGTGCGAAGATATAAGACGGGAGACGGAACCTTACGGTTTTTTTAGGTAGTAGAGATTCACCATGGGGCCTTCAACCGCATCTTCGTCAGGTTCTATGACGACCCCCCATTGCGCCGCCCACTTGCGGCAGGAGTGGGACAGGTGGATGGCGGCGCAACCGAGCACGCAGATCTACCTCGGCCTGCCGGCTTCGGAGCGGAAGGTTGGTTACGTGCACCCAAGCAAGAACCTCCACGTTGTTATCCCGGTGGTGCAGAAGGCGGCCAACTACGGCGGCGTCGTGATCTGGGAGCATTGAGGACAAGCGGACCGGCTACAGCACCTACGCCATCCAATGGGCTTGAGCCTCCTTCACGTACTCTGTATGAATTTGCTTCTCTTACGGTAAATTTTTTTTCCTAATAAATAAAGGACAATGCTAACGCTCACACATGTGGTGGGAGCCAAACTCGCTCACACGTCTTATAACACACATACTGCGCCGCATGCATGCATGTAAGTCTTTTGGGATTTTCAGTTTTAAAAATATTTTCTCTCTTAAATGAAAATCCGATTGAAAATCCGTTTTCACTATTAAATCTCTCACGATGAGATCTTCGAAACTAGATTTTTTGTTAAAAGTTGTCATGTCTATTTCACATTAATTGCCATAATATTTACATTGAAGTTGCCATGATATGTTTCAACTACTTTCTTCTACATTTAAAAGTAAATTTTAATATTTTAGAAAACGGGGAAGTAATGGAAACCATGATACATGCACTTAAAATTGCCATGGTTCCTACAAAATATAATATTCATGGTCAAAGTAATGGAATTGCCATCGTCAAAAAACTAAAATTGTCATGCTCTACAAACTAAAATTGCCACATGCCAACTTTAGTTTAACACTACTAGGGAAAACATTATACACAAAAATTTAGCAGTAGCGCGGGTCAAAAAAGGGCGCTAGTGCTAGATAGCAGTAGCGCGTGAGGGAAAAGGGCGCTACAGATAAAATTATAGCAGTAGCGCGTGCACGTGTAAAAGCGCTACTACTAATATTCCCATTGCTAACACGATAGGCTACACATAGGAGGAGCGGGCTTGAAAGAAGCGCGCTACCGCTAGGATCTAAGTAGTAGCGCGTTTTCTAAAAAAAGCACTACTGCTAATTGAAATAAAATAAAATAAAAAACAAATAAAAAAGTAAATGAAAATGAAAGAAATAGAAAAAGAAGAAAGGAAAAAATAAAATGTAAAGCAAAATAAATGGAAAAGCGAAAAAAGGAGAAAGGCGTAGCAGTAGCATCTGTTCGTAAGAGGCGCTATAGCTAACATAGCTGCATCGCGTTTCCTAGACCCCCGCTATAGAAACATAAAAGAAAATAAGAAAATGAAAGGAAATTACATAGCTATAGCAGTAGCGCGTTTTGTAAAAAACCGCTATAGCTATCTTAGCTATAGCGTGTCTTGGGAATGCGCTACCGCTAAGTTTGACTTAACCCAAAAACCATTTCCACCCGGCCACCACTTCTCCCCCAAATCCCTCGACCCACCTGGCCGCCGTCTCACCAATTTGTCGTCGCCCCACTTCGCCGCCGTCTCCTTCCGACGTCGACGCCCACGGAACCACCAGAGCCGCGCGCCGTCGACGCCACCGGAGCCGCCCCCAACGCCACCGGAGCCGCACGGCCTCATCAACGCCACCAGAGCCACCGTCGACGCCACCGGATCCTCCCTTGCCACAACAGCCTCCCTCGCCGTCACCGGAGAGGCCCCTGCCTCCCTCGCCACCACCGGAGCCATCCTCTGTAAGCCCCTCCTCTCTCTCTCTGTCTCTCATGCATAGCACAAACACTGGACAGAGAACTAGCTAGCTAGGTTAACTAGTTTAATTAGGTTAATTTTCTAGGTTAGTGCAAAAATTTAGTTAGGGCGTTGACAGAGAACTAGTTAGGTTAACTAGTTTAATTAGGTTAATTATCTAGGTTAGTGTAAAAATTTATTTAGGGCTTTGACAGAGAACTAGCTACGTTAACTAGTTTAATTAGGTTAATTATCTAGGTAAACTAGGTTAACTAACTAGGTTAAATAGATAGGTTAATTAGGTTCGTTAGATTAACAAGCTAGGTTAAGTAGGTTGGCTAGGTTAGAGCAAAAATTTATTTTAGAGCATTAGATTAGAAGGGTTAGAGAAATGGAGTTCCTTTGCAATTTAATTGGGTTCTATCCTAGGCTGAGAAGGGTTAGAGAAAATAATGTGTGTGTGAGAGAGAGGAATAGCTAGATCAACATAATTTAGGTTATGTCCTAGGCAGAGAAGTGTTTAGTGAGGTCATTTTGCGAAGGTTTTTGATTTTTGAAAAGACCACTATTTTTAAAGGAAAAGAATTTAGGCAAGTTTTATTTTAAATTTGATCCCTTCCTAGACTTTTATTGTTGATTATATCTTTTCATTGAAGTGGTCATGTTATATCTTTTCATTGAAGTGGTTCGATTGTGCCCAACTGGCGTTGTTGTTTCCAGGGAATGAAGCCGAGTGGCCTATGTTTTGCCGGAATGTTGATTCATTTCCGTTCCGGCAAATTTCCGGTTTTCGATTTGTCCACTTTTTAGCAAAAGTCATGCCGAAATTTTCCGTGAATTTTGGCATGACTTGTGCTACAAACTAGGACATATCGAATGCTCGAGATTGGCCGCACCAGGAAGGAGTCAACGTTCCTGCAAAGCATAGACTGGTGGTCACGGAGGTGGACGACGGCAATTTTGAGCCAACCGCGTCCGAGGAAGCGCGCGCGTGCTAGGCAATCAAATAGGCTGCATCATATGGACAACCGCCACCATCAACGATGAGAAACTAAAGAAGATAGATAATATGAGGCCCTCCCTCCTAAAGAAGCTGCACCAGATATTCTTGTTCACGGGCCGGAATGAAAAGGATTATAAAGATCCAGGTAAGGACCCAACAATGAAGAAGATAAACAAACACGCCATGACCAAGTTTAGCGATGCGTTGGCCGATTGGAAATCAAGCGTGAAATATCGGATCATCAACAAAAAGGAACCCTACTCCGAGATTGTAAAGGATAATCCGACAATCACGGCAGAGCACTTTTAAATATTCAAGGCGGCTTGCGATGCCGAAGCTGCCAAAAAAAGTAGAAGTACATGAAGGGGCTTCAACAGTGGAACATTTGGGTGCCACTGAAGGAAATATGCCCTAGAGGCAATAATAAAGTTATTATTTATTTCCTCATATCATGATAAATGTTTATTATTCATGCTAGAATTGTATTAACCGGAAACATAATACATGTGTGAATACATAAACAAACATAGTCTCACTAGTATGCCTCTACTTGACTAGCTCGTAGATCAAAGATGGTTGAGTTTCCAAGCCATAGATATGAGTTGTCATTTGATTAGCGGGATCACATCATTAGGAGAATGATGTGATTGACTTGACCCATTCTGTTAGCTTAGCACTTGATCGTTTAGTATGTGGATATTGCTTTCTTCATGACATATACATGTTCGTATGACTATGAGATTATGCAACTCCCGTTTACCGGAGGAACACTTTGTGTGCTACCAAATGTCACAACGTAACTGGATGATTATAAAGGAGCTCTACAGGTGTCTCCGAAGGTACATGTTGAGTTGGCGTATTTCGAGATTAGGATTTGTCACTCCGGTTGTCGGAGAGGTATCTCTGGGCCCTCTCGGTAATGCACATCACTATAAGACTTGCAAGCAATGTAGCTAATGAGTTAGTTGCGGGATGATGCATTACGTAATGAGTAAAGAGACTTGCCGGTAATGAGATTGCACTAGGTATTGAGATACCGACGATCGAATCTCGGGCAAGTAACATACCAATGACAAAGGGAACAACGTATGTTGTTATGCGTTTTGACCGATAAAGATCTTCGTAGAATATGTAGGAGCCAATATGAGCATCCAGGTTCCGCTATTGGTTATTGATCGTAGACGTGTCTCGGTCATGTCTACATAGTTCTCGAACACGTAGGGTCCGCACGCTTAAAGTTCGGTGACGATTGGTATTATGAGTTTTTGTGTTTTAATGTACCAAAGATAGTTCGGAGTCCCGGATATGATCACAGACTTGACGTGGAGTCTCGAAATGGTTGAGACGTAAAGATCGATATATTGGATGACTATGTTCGGACACCGGAAGTGTTTCGGGAGGTTTCGGACATATACCGGAGTACCGGGGGGTTACCGACCCCCCCCCCCGGGGGGGGGGGGGTTAGTGGGCCTCATGGGCCCTAGTGGAGAAGAGGAGGGGCGGCCAGGGCAGGCCGTGTGCCCCCTCCCCCTCTACTCCGAATTGGACAAGGAGGGGGGAGGCGCCCCCTTTCCTTCCTCTCCTCTCTCCCTTCCTTTCCCCCTCCTACTCCAACTAGGAAAAGAGGGAGTCCTACTCCTGGTGGGAGTAGGACTCCTCCCTGGCGCGCCCTCCTCCTGACAGGCCGCCTCCTCCCCCTGATCCTTTATATATGGGGGCAAGGGGGCACCTCTAGACACAACAATTGATCTCTTGATCTCTTAGCCGTGTGCGTTGCCCCCCTCCACCATATTCCACCTCGGTAATATCGTAGCGGTGCTTAGGCGAAGCCCTGCGTTGGTAGCATCATCAACACCGTCATCACACCGTCATGCTGACGGAACTCTCCCACAAAGCTCTGCTGGATCGGAGTTCGTGGGACGTCATCGAGCTGAACGTGTGCTGAACTCGGAGGTGCCGTACGTTCGGTACTTGATCGGTCGGATCGTGAAGACGTATGACTACACCAACCGCGTTGTGCTAACGCTTCCGCTTTTGGTCTACGAGGGTACGTGGACAACACTCTCCCCTCTCGTTGCTATGCATCACCATGATCTTGCGTGTGCGTAGGAATTTTTTTTGAAATTACTACGTTCCCAACAGTGGCATCCGAGCCTGGTTTTATGCGTAGATGTTATATGCCGAGTAGAACACAAGTGAGTTGTGGGCGATACAAGTCATACTGCTTACCAGCATGTCATACTTTGGTTCGGCGGTAATGTTGGATGAAGCGGCCCGGACCGACATTACGTGTACGCTTACGCGAGACTGGTTCTACCGACGTGCTTTGCACATAGGTGGCTGGCGGGTGTCAGTTTCTCCAACTTTAGTTGAACCAAGTGTGGCTACGCCCGGTCCTTGATAAGGTTAAAACAACACTAACTTGACGAACTATCATTGTGGTTTTGATGCGTAGGTAAGAACGGTTCTTGCTCAACCCGTAGCAGCCACGTAAAACTTGCAACAACAAAGTAGAGGACGTCTAACTTGTTTTTGCAGGGCATGTTGTGATGTGATATGGTCAAGACATGATGCTAAATTTAATTGTATGAGATGATCATGTTTTATAACAAAGTTATCGGCAACTGGCAGGAGCCATATGGTTGTCACTTTATTGTATGCAATGCAATCGCCGTGTAATTGCTTTACTTTATCACTAAGCTATAGGGATAGTCGTAGAAGCAATAGGTGGCGAAACGACAACGATGCTACGATGAAGATCAAGGTGTCGCGCCGGTGATGATGGTGATCATGATGGTGCTTCGGAGATGGTGATCACAAGCACAAGATGATGATGGCCATATATATATATATATATATCACTTATATTCATTGCATGTGATGTTTATCCTTTAGGCATCTTATTTTGCTTTGATTGACGGTAGCATTATAAGATGATCTCTCACTGAATTTCAAGGTATAAGTGTTCTCCCTGAGTATGCACCGTTGCGAAAGTTCTTCGTGCTGAGACACCACGTGATGATCAGGTGTGATAAGCTCTATGTTCAAATACAACGGGTGCAAAACAGTTGCACACGTGGAATACTCAGGTTAACATGGACGAGCCTAACATATACAGATATGGCCTCGGAACACTGAGACTGAAAGGTCGAGCGTGAATCATATAGTAGATATGATCAACATAGTGATGTTCACCATTGAAAACTATTCCATCTCACGTGATGATCGGACATGGTTCAGTTGATTTGGATCACGTGATCACTTAGATGATTAGAGGGATGTCTATCTAAGTGGGAGTTCTTAAGTAATATGATTAATTCAACTTTAATTTATCATGAACTTAGTACCTGATAGTATTTTTGCTTGTCTATGTTATTGTAGATAGATGGCTCGTGCTGTTGTTCTGTTGAATTTTAATGTATTCCTTGAGAAAGCTAAGTTGAAAGATGATGGTAGCAATTACACGGACTGGGTCTGTAACTTGAGGATTATCCTCATTGCTGCACAAAGAATTACGTCCTGGAAGCACCGCTGGATGCCAGGCCTGCTGCAGATGCAACTGGCAACGTTAAGAACATCTGGGAGAGCAAAGCTGATGACTACTCGATAGTTTAGTGTGCCATGCTTTACGGCTTAGAACCGGGACTTCAATGACGTTTTGAATGTCATGGAGCATATGAGATGTTCCATGAGTTGAAGTTAATATTTCAAGCAAATGCCCGGATTGAGAGATATGAAGTCTCCATTAAGTTCTATAGCTGCAAGATGGAGGAGAATAGTTCTGTCAGTGAACATATACTCAAAATGTCTGGGTATAATAATCACTTGATTCAACTAGGAGTTAATCTTCCTGATGATAGTGTCATTAATAGAATTCTTCAATCACTGCCACCAAGCTACAAGAGCTTCGTGATGAACTATAATATGCAAGGGATGAACAAGACTATTCCCGAGCTCTTCGTAATGCTAAAAGCTGCGGAGGTAGAAATCAAAAAGGAGCATCAAGTGTTGATGGTCAACAAGACCACCAGTTTCAAGAAAAAGGGTAAAGGGAAGAAGAAGGGGAACTTCAAGAAGAACGGCAAGCAAGTTGCCACTCAAGAGAAGAAACCTAACTCTAGACCTAAACTTGAGACTGAGTGCTTCTACTGCAAAGGGACTGGTCACTGGAAGCGGAACTGCCCCAAGTATTTGGTGGATAAGAAGGATGGCAAGATGAACAAAGGTATATGTGATATACATGTTATTGATGTGTACCTTACTAATGCTCGTAGTAGCACCTGGGTATTTGATACTGGTTCTGTTGCTAATATTTGCAACTCGAAACAGGGACTACGGATTAAGCGAAGATTGGCTAAGGACAAGGTGACCATGCGCGTGGGAAATGGTTCCAAAGTCGATGTGATCGCGGTCGGCACACTACCTCTACATCTACCTTCGGGATTAGTTTTAGACCTGAATAATTGTTATTTAGTGCCAGCGTTAAGCATGAACATTATATCTAGATCTTATTTGATGCGAGATGGTTATTCATTTAAATCATAGAATAATGGTTGTTCTATTTATATGAGTAATATCTTTTATGGTCATGCACCCTTGAAGAGTGGTCTATTTTTATTGGATATCGATAGTAGTGATACACATATTCATAATGTTGAAGCCAGAAGATGCAGAGTTGATAATGATAGTGCAACTTATTTGTGGCACTGCCGTTTGGGTCATATTGGTGTAAAAATCGCATGAAGAAACTCCATACTGATGGACTTTTGGAATCACTTAATTATGAATCACTTGGTACTTGCGAACCGTGCCTCATGGGCAAGATGACTAAAACGCCGTTCTCCGGAACTATGGAGCGAGCAACAGATTTATTGGAAATCATACATACTGATGTATGTGGTCCAATGAACATTGAGTCTCACGGCGGGTATCATTATTTTCTCACCTTCACTGATGATTTGAGCAAATATGGGTATATCTACTTAATGAAACATAAGTCTGAAACATTTGAAAAGTTCAAAGAATTTCAGAGTGAAGTGGAAAATCATCGTAACAAGAAAATAAAGTTTCTACGATCTGATCGTGGAGGAGAATATTTGAGTTACGAGTTTGGTCTACATTTGAAACAATGTGGAATAGTTTCGCAACTCACGCCTCCCGGAACACCACAACGTAATGGTGTGTCTGAACGTCGTAATTGTACTTTACTAGATATGGTGAGATCAATGATGTCTATTGCTGATTTACCGCTATCATTTTGGGGTTATGCTTTAGAGACGGCTGAATTCACATTAAATAGGGCACCATCAAAATACGTTGAGATGACACCTTATGAACTGTGGTTTTGCAAGAAACCAAAGTTATCGTTTCTTAAAGTTTGGGGCTGCGATGCTTATGTGAAAAAACTTGAACCTGATAAGCTCGAACCCAAATCGGAGAAATGTGTCTTCATAGGATACCCAAAGGATACTATTGGGTACACCTTCTATCACAGATCCGAAGGCAAGACTTTTGTTGCTAAATTTGGATCCTTTCTAGAGAAGGAGTTTCTCTCGAAAGAAGTGAGTGGGAGGAAAGTAGAACTTGATGAGGTAACTGTACCTGCTCCCTTATTGGAAAGTAGTTCATCACAGAAACCGGTTCCTGTGACGCCTACACCAATTAGTGAGGAAGCTAATGATATTGATCATGAAACTTCAGATCAAGTTATTACCGAACCTCGTAGGTCAACCAGAGTAAGATCCGCAGCAGAGTGGTACGGTAATCTTATTCTGGAAGTCATGTTACTTGACCATGGCGAACCTACGAACTATGAGGAAGCGATGATGAGCCCAGATTCCGTAAAATGGCTTGAGGCCATGAAATCTGAGATGGGATCCATGTATGAGAACAAAGTATGGACTTTGGTTGACTTGCCCGATGATCGGCAAGCCATCAAGAATAAATGGATCTTCAAGAACAAGACTGACGCTGATGGTAATGTTACTGTCTACAAAGCTCGATTTGCTGTGAAAGGTTTTCGACAAGTTCAAGGGGTTGACTACGAGGAGACTTTCTCACCCGTAGCGATGCTTAAGTCTGTCTGAATCATGTTAGCAATTGCCACATTTTATGATTATGAAATATGGCAAATGGATATCAGAACTGCATTCCTGAATGGATTTCTAGAAGAAGAGTTGTATATGATGCAACTAGAAGGTTTTGTCGATCCAAAAGGTGCTAACAAAGTGTGCAAGCTCTAGTGCTCCATTTATGGACTGGTGCAAGCCTCTCGGAGTTGGAATAAATGCTTTGATAGTGTGATCAAAGCATATGGTTTTATACAGACTTTTGGAGAAGCCTGTATTTACAAGAAAGTGAGTGGGAGCTCTATAGCATTTCTGATATTATATGTAGACGACATATTGTTGATTGGAAATGATATAGAATTTCTGGATAACATAAAAGGATACTTGAATAAAAGTTTTTCAATGAACACTACACAAAAATACACTTCCGTGATGATACGTGTTTGTCATAGTAGGTCGCGTTTTTTGTCATGCATGTACATCCATGACAAATTTATGATAGAATCAAGATAGTCATACCTGTGCTGTCGTAGAAGTGTTCCATGACATTACCAAAATTATCATCACGGAAGTGTCCACTTCCATGACGATAAATCGTGCATCACAGAACTGCTTTCATCAAGGGTGACCGACACGTGGCATCCACTGTAACGGAACACCGTTAAGCTATCGGGTCGGGTTTTGGATCCGATAACCCGTTTACAGCCCCGACCAATGGGGATTTTCCACGTGTAAAATCATCATTGGCTGGAGGAAACACGTGTCGGCTCACCGTTGGGACAGATGTCATCCACTCATTAGACAGAAGGCGCCTATGATACGTCGATACGTGGAACGGCCCAACAAAGGCCCATTCCTGTGAAAAGGCCGGCCCGTTTGACTTGGTCAAAAGGTGGCGGGCCGGCCCACGGAAAGCATGTTAACGGCCTGTTCGGATATAGCTCATTTACAGCCCGCTAACTGAGGGCCCGTTACACCCTATCCGAATTAGGCCCAGTAGCGTCATATGGGCCGTCCAATATGATTCAGCCCGTTTTAACTTTTGGCCCATGTGTGTCCCATGACTTCTTTCGGCCCATATGAGGACCTTTGTAACTCTTGGCCCATTAACGGCCCATTGTGAAACTGGCCTGTAATGAACAGTGTATCACTTTATACCCATTAACGGCCCGTTATTCCATTGGGCTGTTTCCATCCCAAGTTATCTTTCGGCCTTCTCAGGGCCCATTGATTCTTGGGCTCATTTGCAACATTCGGTTACATACGGCCCGTTACTGTCATTTTCTGCTTGTGGGCCAAACTCAGCTCGTCGTTACAGTCGGTCCGTTTGCGGACCATTAATACGTTGGGCTGTTTTGATGTCAAAAAAACCCGTTGGGATGTTTTCATAGAGTTATCAAATACGGCCTATTAACGGCCCGTTATGGTCCACGAATAGTACGGCCCATGATTGGAGAAATGATGATACGCCCCATAGAAGGCCCATGGATCCTACGGCCCGTATGAGGCCCATGGATGGTACGGCCCGTAGAAGGCCCATGGACCCTACGGCTCGTAGAAGGCCCATTGATCCCTAAGGCCCGTATAGAAGGCCGATGGATCCTACAGCCCGTATAGAAGGCCAATGGTCCTACGGCCGAACGAAGGCCCATGTATCATACGACCTGCAGGAGGCCCATGGTTACAACAGTCCGTGTGTTGCCATGATTATTTTGGCCTAGTTACCAAAAATAGGCTATTGTGGCCACTAGAAAAACACAGAAAAAGAACTGCAGTGACTACAAGCAAACAACTAAACAAGACAATAAGGAAATAAATAAGCAAGCAATTAAGGCTAACCTATTACCGCTATTACACATATTACATCCACTGGGCATCAAAGTTCGCCACCAGTGCAAATATAGGGAACAAAGCAGCATATTACATACACTTGGCCGTCAAAATTGGCCACCAGTGCAAATAAACGTGGCAGCAAAACAAGAGCATAACTAAAACAACTTCAGAAGAGCTCAAGAAATGTTATCCTGGGTATCCACCATGCTGGCAATAAGCTTAGCAAGATGATTAGCTTTGTCCTGTTTGGCGCTAAAATTCTCCAACGCTTGCTGTTGCACCAGAAAGTATGCATCTGAATGCTCCAGGGACTTCCGCAGTCCTTCCGCTTCTTGTCGTAGCACAGCTGATCGATGTCTTGCAGCTTGTAGTTGAGACTCAAGAAACTGAACTGATTCAGACAGTGAGTTTGAATAGCTTGTGCATGCGGTAGTGGCCAGTAACTCGAACACTAAACCAAGACAGGACTTTGGGGTTGTCTTGCTGTCTTCAAGATAGTCTTCCTTAGCTGTTTTATCAGCTTTGTTGGAGACCAAAAAGGATGTGTCACTATCCTGAACCTTATCTGCATTACTTCCTTTACCATTGCTTAATAAGGCACTCTTCCCCAATATTCTATCAGCATTCTAAAAGAAGAAACAAGCAGACACATAACAAGTTTAGCATGTACTAGTATATGAAACTCATTTCGGTGAACTAGTTCATTAGTAAGGTGGACAGGATTAAACTACCAAGTCTTCTATTGCCAAGTACTAGTACATAATAAAAGCATCAAACAAACATATATCTATGTCCTATGGTCACTGCATTGTCTTGCCAAATCAAAATAGAGACACGGTTCAAATCATATCAGTTCAAGACAAAGCAGCAGTGAAAGAATAAAAAGCGTGGGAAACTACGACACAACAAGATTTCAGATAGGTACCACGGGTCTACATGTACAACAACACTATTGGCTCTGTTGTGATGCTAGTAATGTGCATGATATGAAAGTCAATTGTATACACAATTGAAATTGAAATCAACAGAGCTATTGATAAGAGCAAATCTATTAAAGAAACATGCGTGAACATACCTGCTGTGCCATTGGAGTTTCGATTGGATCCTTTAATTTAAAAATAAGTTCGTATCAGTAAATACAGTGATACAAGAGCAAAGCAATCATAGTTAAAAAAGGCGCGCCTAAGCGAGTGCTTAAGCGTGCCTAGGCTCTAGGCGTTGGCAAAACGCATTGCGCATAACTATGCATAATCTGTGCATAACTACACATAAGCATGCACTTTGGTCAGTAAAACGCAAGGCGGTGGCAAAACGCACAATTAACGCCTAGCGCTTTTTTGAACTATGATAGCAATGGAATCTTAAATTAGAACAGTTGTTCTTCAGGTTTAGGCACTTGTTCTACATGAACAGAGTACAGTAAGACGCAAGAATAAAATACTTAAAAATAGAAAATGAGCTCATAGACCTTACCACATTCTTGGTTCGGGACCAGCACAGAACGAGGCATTCCCAATCATCGTCCAGTAAATGTGTCTCAGGAGAACATAAGGGAATTTGATGAGTTTCTTTGCCGATGAAGTACGTTTTCTTCAGGTAATTCCGATACTGCCACCAAGCATTCTTGAAGATAGCAGAGGTATCAGCACAGGTTACCTCATCCTGAGTTTCCAAATCGGTCCTTCTCTATAGAGAAAAATGGGAAAATTTGCTGTATTATAACCATCATGGAGGTAGGATGTATGGGATAAAGCAAAGTAATTGCCATGAATAACATTACTTACACATAACTCCTGGACAAACACCTGCAACTGGCATTTTCCTTCATCTTCAGTATAATATTTCCAAGATGGGAAGATACGCACATACGATTTAACAATGTCAAATGCGATAGATGCTAAACTACGACTGGCTGGTTGTGCTTCCTCCACAGGAATAGGCGTACTAACTGGTGGAGTTGGGGTTCGCCGTGATAGTACTGGCCCTTTGGGCACTGGAGCTGCCTTACTAACTGCTGTTGTTTGGGAGCTCTGTGGTGGAGATGGTGCTGTGTCAACAGGAACTGGGTTACTATCGGCTGGGGTTGGGGTTAGATTGGGTGAAGCTGGTTCTTTGTCCATCGCAGTAGGGGTACAATCTGCGAGAGTTTGGGTTATGTGTGGTAGGGCTGGTTCTTGTGCATGTACAACCGGGGTGCTATCTCCACCAAGAGGTAGCACTGTTTTATTTGAAGACCGTGTTCTTATTCTGCTAGATACTGGCATCACCCGCTCCAATTCAAATGGCCGATAAACAGGAAACATAGTTGAATGTACAGACATTGTATGAGAGACATATGCAATAGATAGTGTGGAAAAAAGAGGGCATGAAATAGTTGACATGTATATTATTTAACTAAAACTGATAGCATGACATAATTTCACATATATGATGTCTATCTAAACTAGATAGCATAGCATAACATAATTCAAAGATATGATGAATAACTAAACATGATCGCATGACATAATTCACCTACATGTTATCTAAGAATCAGGATCGCATCATTTAATTCACATATGTGATTTATATGCTAAACAGAGGGCATTCGATATGATGTCTGAACTAAGAACATGGTGTTGAATATTTTATTGTGTATATGATGTCTAAACTATGCAATGCAAGACATCGTATGCATGATATGAGCAGTATAACCGTGCCAAGTTAGAGCATACACCTAAGTGGGGGAATAGGACTGGTCATCTGTCTCTGAATCCATCTCTGAGGAGCTATCGGGACCCAACAAGAGATCTGCTTCGACAGGTAGCACTGTCTGCTCTGAAGGCCTTGTTTTCACTCCAGATTTTTCCATCTCCCACCCAAATGGCTGATTCATAAGAAGAGTAGTTTAATGTACAAACATTGTTGACAAATGGAAATGTAATGAAGATGACATATATGATGTCAAAAGTAGGCACTGCAAGGCAACATATGCATGATATGACTAACATCATCATGCCAAGGTAGAGCAAACACCTTGGGGGGTAAATAGGAGTGGTCAGCGGCGTCTGAATACGCCTCAGAACAGATATCTTCCTCTGGATTACAATCTGGAGAGGGGTGGGGAGGGTTTTCCATTGAACCCACCATGGAGCGATGTCTGCATGACATTGTATTGCCGCGCAAAACTCTTCTCTTTTTCTCTACATGTTCAGCATGACTGTGTACAATATCTGACATGCATATGAAAAAAATATGGTGAGATTATGTGAGGAGAGCATGAAAAAGAGTGCGACCTCTCTTGTGGACCCGTGTACTCCTCAGGTTCATCTGCTGAGTCGATGATGGTGATGCCGTTGGGGTGCGTGCCGGCGGCTAGGAAGGCGATCTGAGGTGGCGAAAGACGGTCAGGAGTCTTGATGTCTGGTTTGGTGGATGCTTCTGTCGATGGAGCAGCTCAGGTGAGGTGGACGACGTCGCGGAAGGAGCAGGACAAACCACACAAAGTTCCCTTTGACACGTACCTGTAACTGAAGTAATTCTTAAGGGCTCATTTGGCTTGCATGATTCTTAAAATGCAGGGATAGGAAAAACACCGGAATAGGATAGGAAAATGCACATGGTAAACAGAGCATTTGTAAACACAGGATTTCTATCAACTTGGGTGTTTGGTTTATAGGAATTGGAACAGCAGAGGAATGCAAAGAAACATGGCCAAAATAAAGAGAAACCATATGAAAGCGTGTATAGTTAGAATGTTATTCTGGCACTAATGCACTTTGTCTTGTTTTCATGCATAGGATTTTGAAAAGTAGGTCCAGGTGGATGTTTTGCTTCATTCCTTTCAACAAAATGCATGAATAATTGAATAGTAGAGTGCCATTGGAAAATTCCCTATTGCTATGTTTTTCCGTTGAACCAAAATAGCCCTAATGGATCGACGTGAATGTATAGTAATAAGTGACGCAACAAGTGTACAACCTCTTTGCCATAGCCGTGTCGACCTCAGCATCAATGGGTTGGTCGCTGAAGCAGTTGAGGCAGAGGTGGCTGTCAGAGGTGTGGAGGGAGATCTGAGGAATCTGTAGACGGCGTCCAGGGCACTGCTCTGTTGTGATGGATCCTTCTGTCATTGGAGCAGCTCCGGTGAGCCGTAAGATGTCAAGGCTGAAGCAACACAAGACAGACATCGTTAATCTCAAGTGGGATTCTAATAGCATCTCCAATAGATGATGAAAAATGGATGTAAAATTAACATCATCAAAAACCACCTGACTACAACAGATGAGGTAAAAACTGTTGACTCTAAACTTAACTATCGAAACTGAAATTAACTGTGGAATCTGAATGCTACTGTCGAAACTGAACACAATGGTAGCAGAGAGACACTTGACATGTAGTTTAGGGAGGGCCTGCAGTTCATCTTCAACCTGCACACCCCTGAGCCGCCTGCCACCACCGGCCGAACCGCCGGCCCCAGCGCCGCCTCGGCGCCCCGAAACAACTCGCCACCGCCGCCCCGGCCAGCCCTCTAGGCCCCCCGCCCCCCACCCTGAACCCTAAGATAGATAGTGGGGTACCTCTCCGGCGAGACCCCGTCCCCGCTGCGGGTGGTTCTTCCTTAACTCCGGCGAGCGCCCCCAACCCCTAAAAATCGACTGACCCAAAAGTCGATTCAGTCGACTAAAGTGTGGCTTAATCGGAGCATAGCAGCAGCACGAGCGAGGGGGAGAGCAGCAGCAGCAGCTGGGCGAGCGAGCAATCGAGCGAGAGCCGGAGCAGCAGCAGCAGCGCGAGCGATCGAGCGAGAGCCAGAGCAGCAGCAGCAGCGCGAGCGAGCGAGCGAGCGAGAGCCGAAGCAGCAGCAGCAGCGTGAGCGAGCGAGCGAGAGCTGGAGCAGCAGCAGCAGATCCAGCTGGTATGGCCGCTGCCGCCGAAGGGGCCTCGCACTGGGGGAGAGCCGCCATGGAGATGTCGCCCGCGGCACCGGCTTCAAGGTAGCCGCTCCATGGAGGTGCGGGATGGAGCACCGTCGGTGCCGGGAGGTCGAGTTAAGGAGAAGGTGCGATGCGATGAGTGTACAACCTCTTTGGTGGCGCCGAGTAGGCCTCGACTTCGTCTGAGGAGTCGGTGAGGATGCTGCGGTTCCGGTGGAGCAGGTTAAGGCGGCGCCGTGGGGATGGAGTAGCTGTGATAGACGAGGCGATCGTCGGAGCAGCTCCTTGGAGGTGGAGGATGGGGCGGCTGAACCGGCGGGACGGCGAGATGGACGACGGATCCTCATCCGGGGAGGTGGACGAGGGACGTCGAGCTGTTGCGGTGGACGACGTCGTCGGGGAAGAGGCTCCGGCTGGGCAGCAGTGATGTGGCGGACGGAGGAGGGTGGGGTTTCGCGGCTGGAGCAAAGAGGTTATGGTGCCATGGGATTTCGAATGGCGAAAAGGGGGCGATGGGAGGGGGTGAAGCATGACTTAGGGACGCGCTTGTCCAAAATGTAGGGTGTGTTACAAAAGTACCCCCCACCGATTTGAAGTAGCATCCCTTTCGGCTCAGGGTTAGAAGGGGGATTTTGCGTGTCGGGATTTGGCAGGTGGAGGGAGTTTTTGCGCGCGTTGTAATTTCGGGATAGCAAGGCGCGGGTTGTGAAGGCGCCAGTTTTGGGAGCACGATATCTGAATTTTCGGGATATAACAAGATGCGGGTTGAATTTTAGGGACAAGCCTAACGTGTAGTAATATTGTACTTGTACGTACCAAATCAATTCGCACTTCCCTCAACCAAAAAGAAAACAAAAAAATAAAACTATTCACACCACACAAAGAGAGAGTCTTGCCCGTTTTACTATACAAATGCTATTCAAAGCTACTCCCTCCTTCCATCTATATAGGGCCTAATGCGTTTTTCGATGCTAACTTTGACCAAATATTAGAGCAATGATATATGACATGCAACTTACACAAAGCACACCGTTAACTTCGTCTGTGAAAGTTCTTTCAATGATATAATTTTCACATTGTGCATGTCATGTACTATTAATCTTGTCAATAGTCAAAGGCGGTCTTAAAAATCTCATTACACCCTATATAGATGGAAGGAGGGAGTATGAATCCATGTTATGTCCGATTAATTTTTCTTGCTTTGCTGTATAATGCATGTAACCTACTCATACCAACATTTTAGTGCATTTCAAATGTCTATACTACCGCTGCAATTCGAACTAAATTTGAATTTGTTTCTCTATTTCAATAAGAATCTACAATCATGATTGTTGCCAACTTCAACCATCATAGTTTCCTTGCTATCCGCCAGATATAAATCGGACGACCTATAATGCAGGATGGTAGGCACACCATCATCAACAACTCCGTTTTTTATAAGAGTAGAGATAAAATATATTAAATGTAGTATAACATGTTCATAAACACACCATGTGTATCACCGTTATATATATTCACACATACGTCGGTTTAAAACACTATGATAAATTCTTCAAATATCCAAATTCGCTTTTTATAATGAAGTATATATGATCTCTATTCGTCTTTTACACCCACACAACCCTCTTATCTTTGTAGCTAGCGCTAACTTTCTCTTGTGCATGCACACGCCCGCATCCCTCTCACCCTCCCTCAGCATTCTCTAGCTCCATCGCGCAAATTCGTCTTTTCACTTTAGGTCGTTCACCCACAGTGTGTGTAGGCCCCCCAGCTCGTTCTTTACGGCACACATCGATCGATATGCCTCTCTAGCCAGGTGTGCCTAACACAAACATAAGCTTCCCCTCTTCTCTTGTCACCGTCCATGCCTCACTCCCACCACTCTTTTCATCGTTCTCGTACTCGCACACTCCTCCCCGCTCGATATAGTATGCCTCACGTACCACCTCCTACATGCATCCCTCTACCTCTATCCTTCTCCTCGTGCCTCGTTTGCTTCTAACACACACATGCATGTATACCGATCGATCTCCCAACATATACATGGATCGACTTTAACTACCCCCCCATCGATCGCCGTACCTCACAAGTTATGTCTCTCCTTTCTCTAACAAAGGGCGATTGATCTTCCTATGTAGTTATGTCTGCTTACCACAGCCACATCGTCCCACTAGTAGAAAAAGGGTCAAATGTGAAGCACATTAGTGCCGGTTTGTATTAGAGCCGGCACAAATGTATACATTAGTGCCGGTTCCAACGGCTAGCCGGGCCGCTCTCATTAGTACCGGTTCGTGGCTAACCTTTAGCACCGGTTCGTGCCACGAACTGGTACTAATGAGGGTGGTGGCAGGATGTTGTCAGTCTGGGCCCCCTCCAGCACCTTTAGTACCGGTTCGTGCCACGAACCGATACTATAGGTCCTCCTGCATATAAACCCTTCGTCCAGCTCGCTCTGTTCTTCCCCCTTTCCCCTCTCCTCTCCTCTCTGTTCTTCCTCTTCTCCCCTCGAGCTCATCACACATTTTGCCCAAAATTTGTCAAGATTTGAAGGCCCCCATCCATTCAAGTGATCACAAAGGTTAGCAACTTTGTCCTTTCATCTCTCATTGCTAGATTAGCTCTTGCAATGCTTTATATAGTTATTAATTTGTGAGTTTAGTAATTTGGGAGGAAATATATATATGTGCTAGTATTTGATTTATATGCAATTTGAGGTCAAAATAACACTTAGTTTGCATATGTAGGTGTGGTTTACTTAGTGCCTTCTAAATCTCCGTCGTAACCACCGTCGATCGCCCGCACCGTCCCGTCGCCGGCACCACCTTGTGGTGAGCCTCTTGTTCATGACATTTTAAATAAAAAATTGATGTTTGTGTGATTCGGATATATAGTTACTCGTATAATAATTATCTTACCCATACGTTGTTTGTTATACATAGTGCCATGGTTTTGATATCCGTCCCCGTCGGCCCTCGTCCTTGTTATGATTCGGATGTGGTATATTCTCTTTTAAAACTATTTGTTGCATTTCGTGTTTATGACAAATTATGCCCATCAAGTTGACATAGATATTTTTATCTAGGAGGTATGTGAACCGGAAATTCCAACCGACCCTATTGTCGAGAGGTTAAATTTAGTTGAAAGAGAAAACGAGTACTTGAAAGAAAAATTGAAAAGAATTGAGGGGGAGAAGATGGAATTGGAGTTGCATGTTGCCGATGTCGTCGATGATCACAAGATCAAGATGGAGAAAATGCGATTGAAGATTAGAAAGATTAGAAAATATGCCATCGATAGTGAGGCTTGGTATCATTATGCTGTTGGATCAATTGTTACCTTAGTTGCGATCTTGATCGCATTTGTTGTTGCATTTAAATGCTTTAGCTAGAGAGTTATTTGTTTGTTGCATTTAAGTGTTGTATGAACTTTATATATGAACTTGTATTAATTTGGTCTATTCGGTGTTGTGTAATGAAGATGAGCCGGCAATGGATGTACGATGACCGATGCTCTCCCCAGTTCATTGAGGGTGTGCATACTTTTATGCTTGCGGCTGAGGCAAACAAGCAGGCGGATGGTTTTATGCCTTGTCCATGTGCTGGCTGTAAGAATGGTCGCAATTACTCTACGTCAAGAACCATTCACGTCCACCCGTTTGAGTCCGGTTTCATGCCCCACTATAATGTTTGGACCAAGCACGGAGAAAGAGGGATTATGATGGAAGACAATGAAGAAGAAGAGGACGACGACAGCTATCCTGGCCATGGGTTCCCTGAATACGATGATACAACAATGGGGAAGAAGCTGAGCCGGTAATGCGGGAAGAATCTGAGTCGGCAATGCGGGAAGAAGCTGAAGAAGAGGAATCAGATGAGCCCGTTGATGATCTAGGTCGGGCCATTGCCGATGCAAAGAGAAACTGCGCAAGTGATTTGGAGAAGAAGAAGTTGCAGCGCATGTTAGAGGATCACAAAAAATTGTTGTACCCGAATTGCGTAGGTGACAAGAAAAAGATGGGCACCACACTGGAATTGCTGCAATGGAAGGCAGAGAATGGTGTATCTGACAAGGGATTTGGAAAGTTGCTGGTAATGATAAAGGATATGCTTCCAAAGGACAACGAATTGCCCGAGAGTACGTACGAAGCAAAGAAGGCTGTCTGCCCTCTAGGGTTAGAGGTGCAGAAGATACATGCATGCCCTAATGATTGCATCCTCTACCGCGGTGAGTACGAGGATTTGAACGCTTGCCCGGTATGTGGTGCATTGCGCTATAAGATCAGCCGCGATGAGCATGGTGATGTCGAGGGCGAGCGCCCCAGGAAGAAGATTCCTGCCAAGGTGATGTGGTATTCTCCTATAATACCACGGTTGAAACGTTTGTTCCAAAACAAAGAGCATGCCAAGGCGATGCGATGGCACAGAGAAGACCGTAAGAAAGACGGAAAGTTGAGAGTACCCGCTGACGGGTCGCAGTGGAGAAAAATCGAAAGAAAGTACGGGAAGGAGTTTGCAGATGACGCAAGGAGCGTATGGGTTTGGTCTAAGCGCAGATGGCATTAATCCTTTTGGGGAGCAGAGCAGCAACCATAGCACCTGGCCTGTGACTCTATGTTTGTATAACCTTCCTCCTTGGTTGTGCATGAAGCGGAAGTTCATTATGATGCCAGTGCTCATCCAAGGCCCTAAACAACCCGGCAACGACATTGATGTGTACCTAAGGCCATTAGTTGAAGAACTCTTACAACTGTGGAATGGAACAGGTGTACGTGCATGGGATGAGCACAAACAGGAAGAATTTGACCTAAAGGCATTGCTGTTCGTGACCATCAATGATTGGCCTGCTCTCAGTAACCTTTCAGGATAGACAAACAAGGGATACCACGGATGCACGCACTGTTTGGATGATACCGACAGTATATATTTGAATAGTTGTAAGAAGAATGTGTACCTGGGACATCGTCGATTTCTTCCGAGCAGGCATCCCGTAAGAAAGAAAGGCAAGCATTTCAAAGGTGAGGCGGATCACCGGACGAAGCCTCGCCACCGTACTGGTGCTGATGTACATGATATGGTCAAGGATTTGAAGGTGATATTTGGAAAGGGTCCTGGCGGACAACCTGTTCCAAAGGACGCTGACGGACGCGCACCCATGTGGAAGAAGAAATCTATATTTTGGGACCTGCCATATTGGAAAGACCTAGAGGTCCGCTCCGCAATCGACGTGATGCACGTGACGAAAGAATCTTTGCGTGACCCTGCTTGGCTTCTTGGGCGTGTATGGGAAGACAAAAGATACACCTGAGGCACGGGAGGACTAGCAACGTATGCACGGAGAAGACGGCATACATCAGGGTCATGCAAGCTACGCTCTTACCAAAGAAGAGAAGGAAATCTTCTTTGAATGCCTGCTCAGTATTAAGGTACCGTCTGGCTTCTCGTCGAATATAAAGGGAATAATAAACATGGCAGAGAAAAAGTTCCAGAACCTAAAGTCTCATGACTGCCATGTGATTATGACGCAACTGCTTCTGGTTGCATTGAGGGGGCTTCTACCAGAAAACGTTCGATTAGCCATTGTGAAGCTATGTGCATTTCTCAATGCAATCTCTCAGAAGGTAATCGATCCAGAAATCATACCAAGGTTACAGAATGATTTGGTGCAATGTCTTGTCAGTTTCGAGTTGGTGTTCCCACCATCCTTCTTCAACATCCTGACGCACGTCCTAGTTCACCTATGCGAAGAGATTAACGTTTTGGGTCCTGTATTTCTACACAATATGTTCCCCTTTGAGAGGTTCATGGGAGTCTGAAAGAAATATGTTTATAACCGTGCTAGGCCAGAAGAAAGCATCTCTAAGGGCCATCAAAATGAGGAGGTCATTGAGTTTTGTATTGACTTTATTCCTGACCTTAAGCCGATTGGTGTTCCTGAATCGCGTCATAAGGGCAGACTGGATGGAAAATGCACGCTAGGAGGGGAACAAATAATATGTATGGACGGACATTCTTTCACTGAAGCACACTACACAGTTCTACAGAATTCCGCCTTGGTGGCTCCATATATGGATGAACACAAGAATTTGCTACGCTCCAAACACCCGGAGCGGTCTGATGACTGGATTACACATGAACAAACCAGGAGTTTCGCTAGCTGGTTGCAGACACGTACCATGCATGACACCTCTATTGAAGATGACCTGTACTTTCTGTCCCAGTTACCATCTTCGAATATAATGACTTTCAAAGGGTACGAGATAAATGGTAATACATTTTACACGATCGCCCAAGATAAGAAGAGCACCAACCAAAACAGTGGTGTCCGCTTTGATGCAGAAACCAAGACGAGAAAGGAAACATATTATGGTTATATACAGGACATATGGGAACTTGACTATCGACGTGGTTTAAAGGTGCCTTTGTTTCGGTGCAAATGGGTCAATATGACACGAGGCGGGGTAACGGAAGACCCGCAGTACGGAATGACAACAGTGGATCTCAATAATCTTGCGTATGCAGACGAACCATTCGTCCTAGCCAATGATGTGGCACAAGTTTTCTATGTGAAGGACATGTCTACCAAGCCAAGAAAAAGAAAAGATAAGGAAGCGAATGCATCGTACGATGAGCCAAAGCGGCACATAGTTCTTTCTGGGAAGAGAAACATCGTGGGAGTGGATGACAAGACAGACAAGTCAGAAGATTATGAAAAGTTTGATGAAATTGCTCCATTCATAGTGAATATTGACCCGAGTATCCCGTTAAATGATGAAGATTTTCCATGGTTACGGCGCAAAGGGACACACGCGAAGAAAAAGTTTCACACCCAAAGATCTGGGATGTGATCGGCTTCACTAGCTATCATCACTTTCTTCTGTGTTTCGCATCGAGAGGGGAATCTCTGTAATAGTTAGGGTAGTTATGTGTTTTGGCATTTGAAACGCGAAGAAATTTTATGTGCAAACAAATTCTTTCATGCCTTTACTGAATTTTAAAGTTAAGTTATTCACAAACTAGTGATTCACACTAATTTCAAATAATTCAAAATTTAAACTATTCAAATTTGAAAACTACGGGCACTAACAGAAAGTTTGTAATTTTTTGTACTTAAAACAAAAATGTTCACAAAGAAACTCTAAATACACAAAAAAAACAACACAAAAATAAATAAAGCAAAAAAATAATAAAAAAGCCCTAACAGAAAGTTTGTAAATTTTTGTACCTAAAACAAAAATGTTCACAAAGAAACTCTAAATACACAAAAAAACAACACAAAAATAAATAAAGCAAAAAAATTAAAAAAGCCCTAACAGAAAGTTTGTAATTTTTTGTACCTAAAACAAAAATGTTCACAAAGAAACTCTAGATACACAAAAAACACAAAAATAAATAAAGCAAAAAAAAAGCCCTAACAAAAAGTTTGTAATTTTTTGTACCTAAAACAAAAATGTTCACAAAAAAACTCTAAATACACAAAAAAACAACACAAAAATAAATAAAGCAAAAAATAAAATAAAAAAAAGCCCGCCTACTAGGCCAGAGCGGCCTGCATACGACTAGAAACCCAACCCGTCGTTGGGCCAGGATGCAGGCCCGCAAAGGCCCAGTAAGCCTGCTTTGGAGAGGAGCTCGAGAGAGTAACCGCACGGGGGTTTATAAACCAGTGCGGTCGCCCCTCGGCTAGCGAGGTGGGACTAAACTTGCCGCACCGCACCTGCGCCAGCGCACCCCCTTTAGTATCGGGCCGTGGCACAAACCGGTACTAAAGGGGGGGCCTTTAGTACCGGTTTGTGCCACCACCCGGTACTAAAGGGGGTCGCTTTCCGCCGCTTGGCCTGGCCAAAACAGACCTTTATTACTGGTTGGTGGCTCCAACCGGTACTAAAGGTCCATCCTATATATACAACACTTAAAAAATTTCAGTTTCCCTCTATTTCTTCCCTCTGTTTCCTCTCCCTCTCCGTCGCGCCGCCCTGCCCCGATCGACACCGTCCCCGTCGACGTCGCCGCCCCCGCCCCTCGTCGCCGACCCCGGCCGTCCCCGCCCCTCGTCGCCGCCGCCGTCGTCTCCGTCGCTGCCCCGAGCCCGCCCCCGTCCCCGTCGCCGCCCCCGGCCCCGTCGCCGCCCTCATCTCCGTCGCCGCCCCCGTCCCCGTCGCCGCCGTCGCCTCCCCGTCGCTGTCGCCCCGCTGTGAGCTCTCCCCCTCTAACCTCTCTCCCTCGCCCCCGGCGGCCACCATGGGCGCCGCCCCTCCCGGCCCCGAGCACACACACACACACACAAGCGCATGAATTAGTATATAATTTAGATTATTTAGATTATTATTGTTTTAGTTATCAAAACACACACACACACAAGCATGAATTAGTATATAATTTAGATTATTTAGATTATTGTTGTTTTAGTTATCAATTTTTTTTATATGGAACACACACACACATATGTATGAATTAATGCATGTATGTTTTAGTATATACGTATTTTGTATGTTTAATTAGTTTAGATTATTTAGATTATTATTGTTTTAGTTATAAAAAATTTTATATGGAAATTAGTGTTTAATTAGTATGGAATTTTTTTATGTTTAATTAGTATATAATTTAGATTATTATTATTAGTATATAATTAGTGTTTAATTAGTATGGAATTTTTTTATATAATGTTGTTTTTCAATTTTTTAATGGATGTATAGAAGTTGTGTTTTCTGTTTTTAGTGTTAGATGCTTAATTAGTATGAAATAGTATATAGATTTTTGAAATAGTAGAAATGTTAGAAATTTTAGTTATCAAAATCCAATCATTAAAAAAATATTACTTTTTGCGGGCATATAGCTAGTATTTGTTCTCGACGATGCCCGGCCCGCATCCTCGCCGTTGACCCGTCCGCGACGTCGTCCAGCCGACCCATGTCCGGGACTGGGCTCCACCGGGCTGGCACTGGGAGGTGCTGCCTGGAGGGGCGCGCCGCTTGATGGGGAACCTGGCCCCGGGTCCCGTCGTCGACCCTGATCTCGTTTGGTGGCGTTCGCGTGGGCCAGTTTCGGTGCGGAGGGACCCGGCCCCGCCGGAGGTGGTACGTCGCCGTGTCAGGGAGGAGGACGAGCACGTCCATCGCTACATGGTTGCGTTAGAGGGCGGCAGGTTCTCCAATACCTGGCAGTATCTTTGGGGATCTCACTTTAGCTATGATCCTGTGAGGGTTCCTTCTCTTTGGGTGTCCACTGCCCGCACCGCAGGAACCGCGAGTGTCCTAGATTCTTCTGTAGTATTCGATCTTTAATTAGCTAGCCAGTGATGTACTATTCAATATTATATATTATTCAAGACGATGTATTCGAGATTATATCTATTATTCTAGATGAAGTATTCGAGATTATATCTATTATTCGAGACGATGTAATTTGAATACTAAATTGTTATATATTTCTTTTGAATTAGTTAAATAAAAGCTATGGCAGACAATACCGACAGAGAGGGATAATAGACCATGTTCGATATGATACGCGGGCTAGATGATGATCAGAATGAAGAAGATTATGACGGCTCCGAATTTCTAAACAACACCGGAGAGGGTGATATGATATTCGATCGCGACGAATGAATTGATGAAGTCATGAACTACGATTATGATGATGACGAAGAACATGTTGTTCCTGAAACAACAAAGACCGACGAGGTATATATATTTATATAAGCAGGTATCTGGTGATCATCACATGTTTTAAATGACTTGAAGATATATTAACGAATCGATCTTTGTTCTTTCAGCCATCCAGATCGAGCAAATCTTCAGGCAAAAGGACGAAACGAGGCCCGAACAAAAAGTTGAAGGAGGGCGTAAAGTACAATATCGAGGCAGTCTGACCTAATGGCGAACCATTAGCGCCTAAGAAGATTGCGGACAAGTTCGTTCGTCAGTGCGGAGTTCTTGTGAAGGACCAACTCCCGATCTCCCTTCAAGAATGGAGAGAGCCAGCAAAAGACAAAAGACAAAAAGGCAAAGAGGACGCTGCTCCACGTCCAGATGTTACTTTTGTCGACAAGAATCAAAAAGATCTGCTTTGGGATACTCTCATGGAACATTTCACCCTACCAGATCATTTCACAGAAGCAGATGTGCAGAAAGTCAAGGACGCTGCTCTTAGGAAGATGGCGGTTGCATTCAAGAACCACAAGAATCGTGAATGGGACAAGTACGTCAAGGGAGGAAGGAAGACTCCTGTATTCGAGGGAACACTAGAGAACCAACGTGCTCATTGGGACGATTTCGTGAAATTCAAGGATTCGGAATTAGCTAAGGAACGGTCGAGAATAAACAAGAAGAATGCCGAAAAAAAGGATAAGTTCCATAAGCTGGGCCAGGTGGCTATGCGGTGGCAATGCCTAAGTGGGATAAGTCTGAGAAAGAGATGGAGGATGCAGGTGCCACTCCGGTTACTAAGAGCTGGCCCCCAGGGTCAGGACTTGGTTCTATGCGCATGGGGGGGAGTTGGACCCGAAGACAGGCAATGTTTCGACGAGGGCAAGTCTGAAGGGAGCCGATGATGCGATACTTGTTGCAATAGAAGAGGCACGATCGAGGGTGTTCGAGCCCAACAGAGAGAACGACGAGCTTACGCGTGCCCTGGGAAATCCTGAACACCCGGGAAGAACATGAGGCAAGGGCGCTATTCCGTGGTATGAGGGGTTTTCAGACTGGAACACCGACTACAGAACCCGTGCGAGAAAGAAGATTGCGGAGGAGAAGAAGAGGAAGATGGAGGAGGAGCAGAGGAAGCGGGACTATGAACGCCTTCAAGGCCTAGAAGCAAGTCAAGCGGAATTGGTAGTCAAATTCCAGCGGCAGCAGGAGCAGATCGACTCACTTACCCAACAACGGGGGTCTCAGCAGTTGCAGCAGCTAGCGAATGATCCAGCATTGGATAGCACCGCCCCATCCATGCTGAGAAGCAGCGGGGGTTCCGCCCCGGACGACGCAATGCTGGGTAGATACCCCATGGATGACATCACGGAGAACACTAGCTGCGAGCTACACGTCAAAATGAAGAACATATCCATGAAGGTGGCGGACGCCGTTGCTTTTACAAATCCCCCCGAGGCAACCTTCCATTGCAACCCGATTCCAGCGGGCTATGCTCGTGTCTTGGTTGATGAGGTGGTGGACCCATATTCGGAGCTAGAGCTTGACATTCCTGGAGGTGACGACGAGCGCTTTCTCGGAGACGCCAACCATCGTATCATCCTATGGAAAAAGGATTGCATCATCTTTCGAAGGCCACCAACACCGCGTCAGCCGACTCCTCGTCGAAGTATGCCACCGAGTCAGCAGTCTCCCGCTCCTGCAAGTCCACCAAGTCCGGCAAAGTGTCAGGCCACTCCTCCTCCAAGTCCGGAAAAGTGTAAGGCCACTCCTCCTCCTCCAAGTCCGCCACAGCGTCAGACATCCACTCCTCCTCCAAGTCCGGCACAACCTCAGGCCACTCCTCCTCCAAGTCTGGCACAGCTTCAGGCGGCCACTCCTCCTCGTCCAACTCAGCCTCGTCAGCCGTTTCCGCCGCCTCAGCAATCGCAGAAGAGACACCCCGTAGCTATGGTGCGTAGCGGTACGAGTTGAGGTAGTATAGAAAGTACAGACGGAGGCAAGCGATATAAATATGGTCCAAGCCTCACGCCTCTTCCGCAGAGGGCTTATGACAGGTTCGAGGAGGAAATCGCAGCCATATCGAAGTCCGAGGTGGAAGCCCATTTTGCACCGAAACCGCCAACGCCGCCAAGGGAGAAAGTGCCTGAGGAAACGATTGACCACTTCATTCATATGACTCAACCACCAGCTCCCAAGTCTGTTGACACAGACTATGAGCGCCACATCAGGAAGTTAAATCGAGCACGTCTACGTAAGGAGGCGAGCTCGGGATCGAGCAAACAAGAAGCAGCTGTCAAAAAATGCGGGAAAACCATTCCCTAGCTGGGAGAACAGGCGGCGCAATCGATCCCCTCGCTTGTTATGCCAACAACACATGACAGTACGCGCGCCCAATATTATTGTGGGCAAACAGTTTACGTTCCTGAGGTGGGCAATGTGGTAATAACGGAGTAGCATATAATGCAGGCTGAAGTTCTCAAAATCACTGTTGGACAACTCCTCGAGATCGAGCCCATGCCTGTGCTTAGAGAGGATGAAATAAAACGGAAATATGTCTGGGGCCAACCTTTGGTCGAGCCAGACAAGGTCAAAAACCTCCCAACGAGAATGTATGAATTGCATCAATGGTACATGAACATTACCAAGATTTCCGATCGATTGTACCTCATGGTGAATGTCAAGGAGGGGCATTACTACCATGAGAAAGCTGTGTCCATTGAGTATTCTGAACTGTTTCAGTTATACAATCAAGACGCACTCGACAAATCTATCGTCAGTTGCTATTGTCTGTAAGTGATTTGTTTCTGTAATTTAAGTCTCAAGCTAGCTGTAGTGATCCTTTTGATCAATCATTACCTGTAATTATCCTCACTATATTCTTTTCTGTGGTATTATATGCAGGATGAAGATGTATGAAATGAGAAAAGGTGGACGCTATGGCATTGGGTTCATTGACCCAAACACCGTTAATGAATACACATGGAAAATAGATGCACGTCATCAAAAGGCCGTAGAGGATAGCATGCTAGAGTTCTTGAAGCGCCTCAAATACAATGAAGATATACTGCTTCCTTACAACTTCCAGTGAGTCACACTGTCTTGTACTACAAATTCTCTGTTTTTGCCTACTAGCTAGCTACATGTTTTTGCTTACATATGCCCGCTTAATTAAGACATGCAAACGTGTGTGCATGCAGATTTCACTGGGTCTTGTGTATCATTAAAGTTGACACCAGAATAGTTGAAATACTGGACTCACTACTCAAAGAAAAAACTGACTATAACATCTTGTTTGGGATAGTCAACAGGTAATTTCAATCATTATTAACTATATATCTTGGCCTATTTAGTTCGTCATTTCATGATATGAACTATTTAATAACCCCTTTATTCATTTTCTTTGTCGGCAGGCAGGGCTTGGGCAAGGTTCATCAGCGTCACGGAAGGCGAATGGAAAGAAAAGCTTAAATGGGGAAGACCCAAGGTAAGTAATTAAGTAGTACTAGCTAGCTAGCTAGCTGCCATCTCTTTAATTATCATGCTTGATTAATTATTATCTGATCAAATTCCATTCTCGTAAAGGCCCTGAAGCAGGCGCAGGGGACTGATCTGTGTGCATTCTGCGTTTGCGAGAACATTCGCATGATGGCGTCCGAAAGGAGCAGATCTCAAAGACAGGAATGGGTACGCTTGTCAAAACACTATTCACAATTTTTACACAATTATCGATATCTAGTCACACAACTAATACACATGCATATTGATCTCCTTCTTAACAGTTCAGAGAGGTGCGGGCGAAGCTCCTAGAAACGGAGCGCGTAGAAGCACTTCAAGAGGAAATAGCGGGATTTTTGCTCGACCAGGTCATAAATCCAAAGGGAGAATACTATTACCCGCTACCGCCCCCATGAAAACCACTTCCAATTGTCATCGTGCTCCGAAGGCACCAATTAGGCTAATGCCACTGGCTCCGAAGGCAACATGCATATGTAGGAGAAATTGTATATAGCTATACATGTGTGTATGTGTGAATTAATTAATATGATGGTTTGTGAGACATTGATGATATATATATGCATGATTGGTTCTACTAGAAATTCTATATATATATATATATATATATATGCATAACGTGTACAATGTGTAGTATCGTAAAATACCAGCAAACGAAAAAGAATTAAAATGGAAACACAAAATTAAATGAAAAAGAAATCATAAAACTAAAAAAAAACCCAAACCTTATAGTACCGGTTGGTCTTACCAACCGGTACTAAAGGGCTCCAGGCCCCCGGAGCTGGCTCATGCCACGTGGTTGCCCTTTAGCACCGGTTCGTGCTGAACCGGTACTAAAGGGGGGGGGGCTTTAGTGACCACACTTTAGTGCCGGTTATGGAACCGACACTAAAGGGCCTCACGAACCAGTGCTATTGCCCGGTTCTGCACTAGTGTCCCCCCTCATCATTCGTGCATGCCTCCTGAACCGTCTCTCACATGCACGTGCACAGACAACAAGCAGCCATCTCCTCTCTTATTGATATTGTGGGCGTGCCTTCCGTTTGTCTAGCAAGCCTATCCCACCATTTGTTAGAAGCAACTCCACTACCACCCCCTCCAACACTCTAGCTCTGTCTCTCTCCCAACCTTATTCCTCTCATGCACATATGCACGGATGCCGATCGATCTCCCTTAATACATGAGGCAGATCGATCTCCTTAATACATGAGGTAGGCCTCTCTCCTCCACACATATACCAGCCATTGTACCTCTATATTTAATTGGGCCTCCCTCTTCCCCCACCACACACTGATAGTCGAGCGCTGCAGGTAGGTATCCATGCCACAGAGACAAACTGCACATGTCCCCTCTCACGTTCCAGTAGGCCAGCCACTCTATATCTTTGACGTGGGCACACACAAATTCGATGGCACTCTTTATCGATCGCGCGCGCGCACACACACACATCATCCCTCTTTTCGATTCTATGGACACCTCAAGCCGGTGATACCTCCACTCTCTTCTCGTGGATCGCCCCCCTCTATATATATGTTATATCCAGGACTCTATTTCACACACATTGCATATGTTACATTTTTTGATTGAACCCCCCCCCCCCCAAAAAAAACTCTCAAGAACCCACACACTATATCTCTCTAGGTATGTATCTCTCTCACACAACCCCACGTAGGTGGTGTCCGTATACAAGAAGAGAATAGGTGCACCGTGCACGTACTCACGCTTCGTGCCCAGCCACACCCACGCGGGTACATGGTGGAGCTCATTTCTTTACGAAATGGCATCCAACATGCTAATTTGAATGCCTGTAGCGGTTGTTTACCTAGGGAGGTCGTGTACCACGCCTGCACGAAACAAAGTTCGACTTGACGCGTTGCCGCGTTATTTTTAAATAAAGTTATAGCGCTCAATGGCACGTACACATAATATGAAATGATTTTTATGGAGAAAAAGGGTAGTCCGCTCACTATATACAATAGAGCCTTGCGTGCCTGGTTTGTCGCTCTTCAGAGTATCTCACACAAGGCTGCGGTGGCCTCTCTCTCTCACCATTGGTCACTGATCCGGCCGCATCCCATCCGCCGGGGGAAAGGGAGTGCGGTGGCCTCTCTCTCTCTCTCTCACCGTTGGTCACTGATCCGGCCGCATTCCATCCATCGGGGGAAAAGGGAGGAAGTGCATCGTTTCTCCGTTCGACAGCGCCGAGGTAGCACGTCCTGATCTGCGGTACACGCTGTTCTCTCTGACCAAGCTCCAGTGCGACAGGGCCTACGCCACCTGCTCGCAGATTTTGATCGCCGCCGCTCACCTAGTTACATCCCGACGACCTCTAGGTATCCCCTCCGGCCTTGCTCCACTGCCCGTCTTCCCACGTCGCTGCATGTGGATCTTCCATAGTTCTTTGCCCAAAATGTAGCTCGTCCAGCGTACTTTCCATATTGCATTCTTGTCCTCACACCGTTTTAGACAAACACAACCGTGTTGTTATCTTCCCTTAGGGAAAGGAATATGCTTCTTTTTTGTCGTCGCATGTGTCATCAACTGTTATTGGCCAGTAATTGTTTCCTTTCTACCTCTTTTTTGCAAACAGGGCTATCCATTTCACCTCGTTGCTATTGTGACCTTTTGGTGAACTGCACAAATCACTTTTTTCTTAAGAGTGTTTTGTGTAGTTGTACTAAAATGTCACATGGGCAACGTCTCTACATTTCAGTGCGACTGCACAAAGGGAGATTGGTTTTGCTCTATCCTTCTCATCCAACTCCGAGCCTAATCTTCTCCAACTAGTTAGTCTTAAAAGAGACTGCAAAGGTGACCGGCTTCTATTTATGTGTTTATTGTTTCATCAGCAGTCCTCTATTATCGTAATCACACTTAATATCTTTGGAATAGGGACGCTCAGCTCTATTTTAGTGGAACTGCACAAAATGATCGGAATGTTGCATGCTCCAGATAGCTACTTTTTTCCCAACATGCCTTGTTGATTTAGACAGAGCTGGGGGGACATTGCTGCCAATGAAAGCATGGATCAATTTTAATTTAACACCTTCTCAAAACTGTGTCTTCAGTTGTGATGTAATTATTAGCTCTGATCTGCTAATAATTGACATGCATTAGCAAGGAAGTTAGTTTTTTATTGTTTCCGAAAGAGCATCGATGGCAAGACACGCGAAACGGAAGCTGAAAGCTCACACCATTGTACAATTTCATGTCTTGCTGGAAAATTATTTGTATAGTACGTCAATTATGTAAACAAATGATGAAAGCTTGATAGCATTGCCAGAAGCCTCTTCATCATCCGGGTCCATGTGCCATGCACAAAATTATACTCCTTCGTTCCTAAATATTTGTCTTTTTACAAATTTCAAACGGGCAAATTTTATAGTGTAGATTCACTCATTTTGCTTCGTATGTGTACTCCCTCCGTTCCTAAATATTCTATTCGTCTTTCTAGATTTCAGCAAGTGACTACATACGGAGCAAAATGAGAGAATCTACACTCTAAAATATGTATATACATCCGTATGTGCCAGTCCATTTGAAATCTCTAAAAATACAAATATTTGAGTAGTCACTCGTTGAAATCTCTAGAAAGACAAATATACTCCGGAGTATATTTAAGAACCGAGGGGGTAGTGCAAAACCGCATGGGAGACTCAGCCCGGTCCTTGCGCCGCGTTAATAGTGAGTAATGAGTAGTCAAATCGTAAGCCCCACCTTTCCCACTGTAAGTTGCTCTGAAGAAGCAACCATCAATACGCTCTTCTTTGCATCCGCTCATACTACTCCATCCGTCACTGTTTATACAGTGCGCTTCAGAAAAAAGAAAAAAGATCTGTGGGACCAAAGCGACTAGCGATCGGCCTGAAAAATAGCATTGGTAGTTATAGCACGGCGTCTATTACTAGTAGAGGGAATAATGCGTACACACATGCATGCAGTGCTTCCACCCCGGGTACACACATGCATGCACTTACTCCATTCCGTAGTTACATGAGAGAAAATTGTGGACTTGATTGCGGTTACCACGCCCTAATTAATTGAGCATTAAACCAAACGCGTCTAAGGTCTCTCTGGTGGTGGAAATGCATTGAGAGAAATGCATCATAATGAAGCGCACCCTGTAAACTGTGACGGAGGGAGGAGTAGTATGAAGGTTCAAAACCAATTACGTGTATGGCCAGTCGGTCAACGCACCTTTTCTTGGCATATCATTGACATGTGGGACAGGAGTATGAGCAAACCGATCTCAATTGACGGCAAAGAGCCAACCCGCCGTTCCTTGAGAGAGATGAGGAGCGAGAACACACAGACGGGTTCGCATGGAGGCCAAGATATATTCGAGCATGGTTGGTTGATCGATATCATTCATTCCATGTTGATGTTGGGCTGCCGTTTTCCGCCCTTCTCCGGAATAAACGTGTACTTTATCAGAGATAAAAAGAAATAAGAGTACAAACGCTCCACCATGCGGTTCTAGTAGTAGTACTACTCATACTACTGCGCTTGGCTCTTTGCCTCTTTGTGAGGTCGAAAAATGATGGTACTCCGCATGTTGGGTACTACAGTGTATGCCTCTGACAATCTGACGCCGAATGGACTGATGCATGTCCACCGAGGGTAGGTCCCCTTTGTAGTTTGTGCCAAATTTTGACTAAAGAGTTAACTAAAAAAATGTTAATGCATGTCAAGAAAAATTATCTCATTGGATTCATATTTGAACATAGTTTTCAAAAATATAATGTTTGATGACATGCGTGAACATTTTGTTAGTTTAATCTATGGTCAAAATTTGGCACGAAATACAATAGGGACCAATAAACCCGGACGAAGGTAGTACTACAGTGTATGCCTCTGACAATCTGCCACCGAATGGACTGATGCATGTCCACCGAGGGTAGGTTGCATTAGTCAAAAGGCATAAGCGAGCTTCACCTTGTCCTGCAAGCTTCTCCTCGTTTTGCAAGTTGACGGGACACACCAAAAAGTAGTGCTAGTCCATACTCCCTCCTTTCCGGTTAATATGGCTCAATCCTTTTTGCGGGTAATGAGAGAGCTTTATTCATATATAAGCATTCTTAGGAGGATCAGCCAAGACACTGGTCACTAGGAAGCGAGGTACCCCTCAAAAAAAGAAGTAGGAAGCGAGGTGTTTCATCAAGCCAGCACGGTTCGCACGAAGATGCGCCGCAAGGTTTGCTTACCTTTTTACATGCTGAATAACAAAAAAAGAGGAAATATTACCGAGCACTACTATTTGTAACAGGATATGAGCCTGAATTAAGCGAGAATTATGGCGAGTGTTCCATGCAATCAACTTCCATTATCACATGCGAGAACCCTCGAAGATAACCAAATGTGTTGAAGATTGCTTTATCACATTTTAAAATTATAATAAGAGTGCAGACGCTCCTCCATCCGGTTCCTAGTACTAGTATAGTACGTACCTTTATAGACTATATTAGTAAACTTTGTGCATGGCTGTTCGCCTATTCGGGAAGTCAAACAATAGTAGCACTAGTAGTATATGCTTCTGGCAATCTGACACCGAATTAATTGTTGCACGTCCACCGCCTGAGCAAGGGAGAGCTTGCATTAGTCAAAAGTTTCTCCTTGTCCTGCGAGCCACTGCGTGCAAGTAATGCTAGTCCATACTGCCTCCTCTCCGGTTAATATGGATTAATTTCAAACGAGATAAGTACACTGTCTGTCACTATATATTTGTAAAAATACGGTCAGTGGACTTCATAATACGCTCATTGCACTCAATATATATATATATTCCGGTGTTTATACGGTCACTAGCTCACCCTGACTGAGTATGTATGTGCATGAACGTGTAGGTTGAGCACTTAGCGTGACCGTGTGTGCTCCGTCGTGTGCTCGGACATGCATGCATTAGGGCGTCGCGCGCATTTTTGCGTCCATGTATACGTGTGACTATTGCATACACGTATGGGGAGTACGTGTAGGGGCCACTAAGGAGCAGTCAAATCACACAGTAAATCACGTCTGTCGTGTTCGTGTCTCACCCTCCTCCACGGCTCGACCCCACATGGTCGATCGGCATGCCACTCACCGCAAACCGAGTATACTATAACTTTCCCGCCTGCTTGTCGATGGATCGCGCCATGGAGTACTACTAGCACTACTGGAAGAGATTGACGAGTTGGGGGAGGATAGCTAGCTGTAGCACGGACTCCTAAAAACTTTTTACATGCATGTTGTAGCCGACTATTGCGACCTTTGAACGCGGAGCAGCCGCGTGCACCCGGAAGCGGCGCGGGCGACGCTCTCTCGGCCGGCGCACCGCTTCAATGCCGACGCTAGTGAGAGGTCGCGTCCGCTCTAGCCGGGCATGAATCCGGCACTGACCGTTTCAGGCGGGAAGCACGCGCGGGTGATGAAGAGGGTTCGGGTTCGTCAGGACCGGCCGTGGCAGCGGTCCGAACGTGCGCAAACAAGAGATGCTGTATGTTAATATTGCTGCATATATAATTAACAACGTGAATAATGTGCCAGTTGGACAAATATGATTGGAGATGGAGATGGAAATGGAATTTTACGTAAACACGGATATGCATGTCTATGTCTATGTGTGTGTGCGCGACGACTCTCACGACCTGGAAGCGGGGGCGTGTTTTGATCGAGCTTTCTTTCTTGGTACGTTAGAAAATCAGTTTGTCCAATTCACATCTAGATGTTATTTAAGGTTATATCACATCTAAGCTCCCACAAGTATATAATGTAGCAACAAGAAACAAAAAAACTAGGACAAAAAAAATAGACCACAAACTATCGATGCTCATGGTCGCGCCTCATGGTTGCGTTGGCTGGTGAAGCTGATCGGTTTTCAATGAAAAACAAGCTGTCTTCCATCAGTGCTCTTTGCTTGTTATGCACAAAGATGATATCCTTCGTCGGTTCACCTTGGTTGCGTTGGAGACGCAGTCGTCTTTCACGTTGGTGCAATTTTATCACACAATTGGCTATGAACCAAATGTTTCCTCGAAGAAGGATCGACGTTGGTACCAAGAGCATAAGTTTTGTATTGATTTCTAAGCCTTCTCACAACTTTGTCTCCAGCTCCCCTGTAATTTTATTTGTCCAGCTATTAACTTTGATTTAAAAAATGGTGTGGACTAAAAACCCGTATGGACGTAGTAGCCCTCCATTTTTATTTACTCCGCATATTAGATTTGACTGAAGTTAAACTTTGTAATACTCTCAAACCTTTCCGATAATTGAAATTAAAATTCTTTATTTGTACACACTCTCACGCGTTTCCGATAATTTGGCGCATGTGTGGTTGTTCACTTAAGGGAGGGTAGTGTACCACACATGAAGGACAGGAAGTGCGACCAGGACGCGTGGGCATGGATCGTTAGTTCATCAGAAGTAGTACTCCCTCTGTACATTAAATAAAGAGTTTCATTTCGTACTTACACAATTTAAAACGATTGTTATGGAGAGAATAAGAAAACCACTCCACCTGCGTCCATATAGTACTCTCGTGTGTATATATTAGTATATATATATAAGCGGGAGCCTCAGCGCTTGTTCGCTAGGGTTTGCACTCTCCACTCGCTCGCCGCAATACATATATGTTACACGCTGGAGGTTCAGCGTTCATTTGCTAGGGTTTGCTATATTCACAGTCTCTCACCCTCTCTTCACCAGATCTAAACAAGACTGCGTTGGCCTCTTGTCTCTCTCCCCCCTCACAACTGGTGAAGGAGGCGTTCGTATCCCGTCGCACCGGGAAGGGGAGGAGGTGCAACGTTAACTCTATCACCTTCGGCGAGGGAGGCAATCCACTGCCGGCTGCGATGTTCTCTTTCACCCAGCGCCTGTGTGGGAGGGCCACCGACCCCTTCTTCCTAGCTGCCATACGTAGTGTGGGCAGATCCGGCCTCCCGCCGCACGCCTTGCCACATCCCGACGGCCCTAAGGTATAAGTTTCTTTGAAACCGTCGTTGCTCTAGCTGCATGTGGTTCTTTTTCGATCTATAGTCGAATCTAGGTCTTGGTTCAAAGAGGAAAGAAAGGTGCGGTGGGGTGGAGCATGAATCTAGCACGTGGTTCAATGAGGAAAGGAGGGAGGAAAAGTAGTATAGACTTGCTATCCAGCCGCTTTGTTGGTCGAAAAGGGAAAAAGGGGGTAACCCAGTACACACATCTGTAAGGAACCGATCTCTTTGTTGAAAAGGGAAAGAAACTGGGGGGGGTCGGGTAGTTTGTGCAGGACTAGATTTGCTGCCCTCACATAGGAAAAAAGTTCAAAGAGAACAAATATGGTACCAACACAGATATGCTACTTGGCTACATACTCTGCATCACCCATTTATACGTGTGGACGCACATGGTGCTAGCATGTCCCATACAGCTATTTTGCTAGAATGCCGCCGGAAAATTGAAGCAATGCCACTGTTAAAATTAAATTACATTTTTTAACGAATGTTGTTTCAAGAGAGTGTCTCTGTTAATATGAATCAATGCTACCGTTTTAGAAATGCTACTATCCTACTTTGTTTTCCATCCAAGATAAGTTAGATGCTTATTTTTGTCACCATTTGTTTCATCCTCCTTTATCCGCAAGTAATTGTTTCCCTTTTTGCCTCTGTTAAAACAGGAGTCAATATGAATGAATCACACTGATGGAGAATTGCTCCTCTCCTGCTTTGTTTCTAATTAATACAAGTCATCAACCGTTATTTCTCAGTAATTGTTTCCCTTATACCCATTGTTGCTTACAGGGGTATCAAAATTAAAGCTCGGTTTTATTCCGACTTCGATTTTAGTTGAACTGCACAAAAGGAGCCAATGTGTCCAAGGCAAACTGATGAATTACTGGGTCCAGTTGGTCGTTCCACTTTGCAGAAAGAAGCAGTCACTGGATGCGGTACATTACAGAAGGAATGACCGAGAAGCTTTATAGAGTATTATTAGACACCGGTGACATGACTAGTCTGGAGAGACCATTGGCAATTTAACAACACGTGGAGTGCCCTGGGCAAAAAGTGACCAAACAAGTACAAGAAGCTAAGACAGGACACGATCATAAGCATTACATATTTTGAATGGGAAAAGCTTGTCAAAGTTTAATCATTGATGTTAGCAAGAAGACGTTAGTTTAATATATTGGAATCAGAAAACCTTGTCAAAATTTGCTCATTGATGTTAGCAAGAAGACGTTAGTTTAATATATTGGAATTGGAAAACCTTGTCAAAATTTGCTCATTGATGTTAGCCAGAAGACATGCATTTGATATTTTTTGAGTGGGACGCCCTTGCTGTGAGCAGCGTCGAGTGTTTTTTCCTATTCCTGTGTTCAGTTTAGAAGTAAATAGTTACTCTGCTGAGATATTCCTGTGTTAAGAGTTTGTTCTGAATATTGTCTATGTAATGCCAGGCCTTGTGTTTGATTGCAAAGTTGAGCTTGGAATGTTGTGGCATGCGGCATCACGAGTTGTTCACCGTGCCTCCTGAGAATAATGCTTCGTATTGTTTTGCATGTCGATCTAATGCCAGTGATTTGCTTGTTAAGAATATCATCCTCTTCTGTTTTTTCCGTGCGTAAGAAGTTCATCGTCTGATGTTTCATTCATAGCCTATACGACATGTCGGGTAGGTTAGACGTGAAACCATATGATCTTCTGACCAACTCATGATATTAGGCCGTGATTGGATCATCGTTTTCCAACCAAAACCGCTTGTAAAACTGACACTTGTAAATTAAAGCAGATGGTCTCGGGCGAAGGCGCTTGGTTGGTTGATTTCGACTAGTAAAATATCGGAAGTACTTCACACACGATAAAAACGCTGAACGACACTCGGACGATTGCTAATCCAGCCGTTAGCTGATGTTTCGGCCTTGCCCATGGATGGCATGATAGGACACTCGGACGATTGCTAATCCAGCCGTTAGCTGATGTTTCGGCCTTGCCCATGGATGGCATGATACGCACGTCGTGCATGTATCGTCTGGTAATGTCGTCCATATAGCAATGCTCGTAAAATATACACTGGTCTCTCAAATTACACGTGTAACCCGCCGGTTTTACTTACAGACCTCGGGCCTTCCGATGATGAGTAAATTACACTTGTATGTTAATACAGGTTTGAAATAAACCAGAGCTCCCAAGCGCGGGCTTACCGTTTCATGCCATCTTAGTTTCTCGAGGTGCTCATAGGTGTCCGATGATCCTGGCTTCCTGAATGAGTAGCGGGCGCTGTATCAGACCTCCGTAGGGCCCGCGAGGCCCTCTCTGTTGTCCTTTGAGTTGTTGCACTCGCCGTGGCACCAGGCATTGTTAACATGGTCAACGAACATGAGGATTCAGGAGATGACTTTATTTTGACTGGATGACACTAGGGACCCACTAGGGCCATAGCCGTACGTACGCAACTGCCTCCTTATTATGTATAACTTTTTTTTGCTTTCTCCTGGTTTCCTGACATCACGGTCCCACACCATTGTCAACCTATGTAGTCAATATAAACGAGAGAATTGCATAAGGTGTGGCCGACAACTGGGACCAAGCAGCTCGAGCAGTATTTGTGTTTTTGAGGCGTGAGCACTGTAGAGTTTTTCTTGGCGATGATTTCGTTGTTGTTCAGAGGAGAGCAGGGTATTAACTGGGCGGACTGTGGCCCGTCTAGCCCAGGCCAGATATCCAGCCCGGATACTACTTTTTTCAAGATGAAAATGGCTAACCCAGCTATACGTCTTTTTGAGGAATACCCAGGCAAGGTCAACCTGTTATTCTCCGCCCTGCTGTGCTGCAAATTTTTCCTAGGAGGGATGCATTAGGCTTAACAGGAAAATGGGCTTTAAAAATAATAAATGGGATGTAATTATAAAAACTGGGCAGTAACTATAAAAAAATGCAGCAAACACGAAATTAGTTTATAAAATATTATTTATGGATTTTGAAAATCTTAAATTTTCATTGTTGCACGTGCAATGTTTCATTGGATTTTTACGTAATACAATTTTATATTTAATCTAAATAGAAATTTCAGGATAAAAATATTTTGGATCCCATCAAAACTAGGGAAATTTTATTGAATTCTGTCTTCAACGGTTGGTTGAAATTATTAATCGTTGTCCTAGCTAGAAAATGGGCTGTACTTTTAACAAACTATAAATGGGCTGTTGTAAATTCCATTAGAATTCAAAAATGGGCTGTACATTCCTACAAAACGCAAATGGGCTATAAGTTCTCTGCCACACACTTGTGGGCCTACTAAGTGATGTGTCCCCTAAAAAAATAAGTTGACGCGTATGCAAGGCTTTGTCAACTTATTATAGTCAACACACGGTTCTAGCAGCAGTGGCCGTTGGATGTCTATCCAACAGATGTCATGCTTCTTCTTCAATCTCGGATATTCTTAGCTTCGGCCGCCCAAAAAATGATTCCTCCCCCTGACATCTGGGGCACACCGTTTCTGAGGCTGACCTGTGGGCCTACTAAGTTGGAGCGTACAAAGGGCTTTGTCAACTTAGTCAATATAAACGATTCTAGCTTCAGTGACCGTACGATGTCCATCCAACGGCCGTAGTGCTTCTTCAACCTGTGGTCTTCTTGGTCCAGCCGCCCAAAGCAGCGCCGGTCGTGCCGCCTGCTCCTGCCTTCCGTGGCCGGCTGTGCTGCCACGGAGGCCTCATCGCCCCCATACTACTCCCATCGCTGGCCAGGCCATCCCTCCACTCACCCACACCCCCTGTTATTCTGCGGCGACGGCAGCCTCACACCGCAGCCAAACCAGTGAACCCTCGTACTCCTCTCCAAGCGGGCTTCCACTACTGCGTCTTCCCCGGCTCCGCGTCGTCCCCTTCCTAGGTGTCACCGTCGTCCACCGCCCTGGAGCTCTCGGCGCGGCGTGGTCAACGTGGTCAACGACCGACTTCCATCAAAGAGTACTGTACGTAGAGAGGCTGACAGCTGGGTCCATGGCGGCCGCAAGGAAGTGCCTCCTTATTACGTGCAAAATAATTATTCCTCCACCTGACAGCAGGGACCCGTCGGACAGGCCACCTTATTGCGCGAGAAAAACGTTTCCCCCTGACTGCTGGTACCCACCGGACGGGCCACCGTATTTCGCAAAAAAAACGTTCCCCCCGGTGTCAGCTCAGACCCACCGGAAGTGCCTCTTTATTACGCACAGAAAAATAAATACTCCCCCTTCTAGCTGGGACTCACCTTGGTGGGAAGCTGACTTGTGGGCCTACTAAGTTGATGGGGACGAAGGGCTTTGTCAACTTAGTCAATATAAATGATTCTAGCTCCAGTGACCGTACGATGTCCATCCAACGACTGTAGTGCTTCTTCAACCTCTGGTCTTCTTGCTCCAGCCGCCCAAAGCAGCGCCGGTCGTGCCGCCTGCTCCTGCCTCCCGTGGCCGGCTGTGCTGCCACGGAGGCCTCACCGCCTCCATACTACTCCCACCACTGGCCAGGCCATCCCTCCACTCCACTCACCCACACCCCCTGTTATTCTGCGGCAACGGCAGCGCAGCCGAACCAGTGAACCCTCGTACTCCTCTCCGCGTGGGCATCCACTGCTGCGTCTTCCCCGGCTCCGTGTCGTCCCCTTCCTAGGCCTCGCCGTCGTCCACCACCATGGTGCTCTCGGCGCCGCGTGGTCAATGTGGTCAATGACTGAATTCCATCAGAAGAATACTGTACGTGAAGACGCTGACAGCTGGGTCCACGGCAGCCGCAAGGAAGTGTCTCCTTATTATGCGGAAAATAATTATTCCTCCACCTGACAGCAGGGACCCACCAGACGGGCCACCAGTATTTCGTGAAAAAACATTTGCCCCTGACTGCTGGGACCCACCCGACAGGCCACCGTATTTTGCAAAAAAAAAACGTTCCCCCTGTTGTCAGCTTGGACCCACCGGAAGTGCCTCCTTATTACGCACAAAAAAATGAATACCCCCTGCTAGCTGGGACCCACCTTGGTGGGAGGCTGACTTGTGGGCCTACTAAGTTGACGGGGACGAAGGGCTTTGTCAACTTAGTCAATATAAATGATTCTAGCTCCAGTGACCGTACGATGTCCATCCAACAGCCATAGTGCTTCTTCAACCTCTGGTCTTCTTGCTCCAGCCGCCTAAAGCAGCACCGGTCGTGCCGCATGCTCCTGCTTCTCATGGCCGGATGTGCTACCGCAGAGGCCTCACCGCCCCCTACTATTCCCACCGCTGGCCAGGCCCTGCGGCGACGGCAGCCTCACACCGCAGCCGAACCAGTGAACCCTCGTACTCCTTTCCCTACGGGCTTCCACTGCCGCGTCTTCCCCGGCTCCCCGTTGTCCCCTTCCCAGGCCTCACCGTCGTCCATCGCCCTGGTGCTCTCGGCGTGGCGTGGTCAACGTGGTCAAGGAACGACTTCCATCGGACGTGGACTGTATGTTGAGAGGCTGACAACTGGGTCCACGGCCGCAGCAAGGAAGTGCCTCCTTGTTACGCGGAAAATAATTATTCCTCCACCTGACAGCGGGGACCCACTGGCCGGTCCATAGTATTTCGTGAAAAATGTTTCCCCCCTGACTGTTGGGACCCACCAGCTGCACCTTCGCACGCAAGGAAGTGCGTCCGGGCAAAACAAAACGATTCGCCCCCCTGATTGCTGGGACCCACCAGCTACATCTTCGCATGCAAGGAAGTGCGTTCGGGCAAAAAAACGATTCGCCCCCCTGATTGCTAGGACCCACCAGCTACATCTTCGCACGCAAGGAAGTGCGTCCGGGCAAAAAAAAAACGATTTGCCCCCCTGACTGCTGGGACCCACCAGCTACATCTTCACAGGCAAGGAAGTGCCTGACAGTCGGGACCCACCTGGTCGAAGCATACATACCGTTGTCATTCTGGTCGCGAATGTGTACGTACATATATACTGGTGGATGTAGAGGCGCGCACGTGTCGTAGTAGAGGCGCACATGTAGCATGTACACGTTCGTACAGCGGCGAGGGTGCAAGAAAGAAAATACGGCCACGTACGTACATACGGACAGGGTCTCTAACGCCTATCACGCATACGTACATGGCTGGGTCGGAACGGAGAAACAGCGTCGTCGTCGTGTTCATGGGGAGCCAACCGGCTGGGTCGGAATGGAATGCATGGTCGTGTTCATCGGGAGGGCTTGGACAGAACAGGCGATGGAAACGAGGCCTGGCGTACCGCACAACGGAGGAAACGACCTTATGTTCGACCGGCCATGTTCGAAATGGGGTCCTGTTGATCGGGAGGGGCCTGGCGTACCGCAAAACGGAGGAAACGGACCTCCTATGGTCCAAACGGGGATCCTGTTGATCGGGAGGGGTGTGGCGTACTGCAAAACGATCGAAACGAACCTCCTACGGTCGAAACGGGGGTCCTGTTGATCGGGAGGGGTGTGGCGTACCGCAAAACGGACGAAACAGACCTCCTACGGTCGAAACGGGGGTCCTGTTGATTGGGAGGGGTGTGGCGTACCGCAAATCGGACGAAACGGACCTCCTACGGTCGAAACGGGGGTCCTGTTCATCGGGAGGGGTGTGGCGTACCGCAAAATGGGACTCCACGAGATACTGTTCATCTCCACCGTCGACCTCCTCCAGCCTCCACGGGCTACCGTCGACCTCCTCCAGCCTCCACGGGCTCCTGTTCATCCAGCCTCCACGGTGCGCTACTCCACCGGCTACTGTTCAACCACCCCTCCACGGGCACCCCTCCACCGTCTACTGTTCATCCAGCCCTCCACAACACGGGGTCCTGTTCAACCACCCCTCCACGGCCACCCCTCCATCGTCTACTATTCATCCAGCCCTCCACACCATGGGTTCCTGTTCATCTAGAGGCAACGCCACCGCTCACTGTTCATCCAGCCCCCCACAACGCTCACTGTTCATCCCAGAGGCAGCATCGATCGGCTTCAGTTAGCAGCAGTAGCGAAGGAATCGCTCCATCAGGTTCAGTTAACAGCCATCGATCGATCGCTCGGGTTCAGTAACGCGTTGCCTGCAGTGCAATCGCTCGGGTTCAGTTAGAGCCCAACGCCTCGCTAGGCTTCAGTTAGAGCCAACGCCTTGCACACATGCACGCACGTATGAGAGAAACGCGCATCGCTCCGCCCCCGACCTCCCACCGTAACCGGCAACTCCCCGAAATTTTCCTCCCCCTCGCTTCTACCATGGTTTTTTCTGTCATGGACGGCCCAAAGAATGTCATGCAGCTGCGTCTCCAGCCCGCCCAGGACGAAAAACCCATTTTCTGTCATTATTTTTTGTCATAGAAGTAGGAGCCCACCACATCTATAATGATACCGGGTTTTGTCACAATTATCGTCATAGAACTGTCATATGTATGACAGGAAAAAAATTCGTTCATCCCAAAATGTCACGGATGTGTTTTTTTGTAGTGGAAAGACCTCGGTGAAGTTGCTTATATATTGGGCATCAATATCTATAGATAGATCAAGACGCTTAATTGTACTTTCACAAAGCACATACCTTGGTAAAGTTTTGGAAAGTTCAAAATAGATCAAGCAAAGAAAGGGTTCTTGCCTGTATTACAAGGTGTGAAGTCGAGTCAGACTCAATGCCCGACCACTGCAGAAGATAGAGAGAAAATGAAAGATGTTCCCTATGCTTCAGCCATAGGCTCTATCATGTATGCAATGTTGTGTACCAGACCTGATGTGTGCCTAGCTATTAGCTTAGCAGGGAGGTACCAAAATAATCCAGGAGTGGATCACTGGACAACGGTCAAGAATATCCTGAAATACCTGAAAAGTACTAAGGATATGTTTCTCGTTTATGGAGGTGACAAAGAGCTAGTCGTAAATGGTTACGTCGATGCAAGCCTTAACACTGATCCGAACGATTCTAAATCGCAAACCGGATACATGTTTATATTAAACGGTGGAGCTATCAGTTGGTGCAGTTCTAAACAAAGCATCATGGCGGGATCTACATGTGAAGCGGAGTACATAGCTGCTTCAGAAGCAGCAAATGAAGGAGTCTGGATGAAGGAGTTCATATCCGATCTAGGTGTCATACCTAGTGCATCGGGTCCAATGAAAATCTTTTGTGACAATACTGGTGCAGTTGCCTTGGCAAAGGAATCCAGATTTCACAAGAGAACCAAGCACATCAAGAGACGCTTCAATTTCATCCGGGACCAAGTCCAGGTGGGAGACATAGAGATTTGCAAGATACATACGGATCTGAATGTTGCAGTCTCATTGACTAAGCCTCTTCCACGAGCAAAACATGATCAACACCAAGGCTCCATGGGTGTTAGAATCATAACTGTGTAATCTAGATTATTGACTATAGTGCAAGTGGGAGACTGAAGGAAATATGCCCTAGAGGTAATAATAAAGTTATTATTTATTTCCTCATATCATGATAAATGTTTATTATTCATGCTGGAATTGTATTAACCGGAAACATAATACATGTGTGAATACATAGACAAACATAGTGTCACTAGTATGCCTCTACTTGACTAGCTCGTTGATCAAAGATGGTTGAGTTTCCTAGCCATAGCATGAGTTGTCATTTGATTAACAGGATCACATCATTAGGAGAATGATGTGATTGACTTGACCCATTCCGTTAGCTTAGCACTTGATCATTTAGTATGTTGCTATTGCTTTCTTCATGACATATACATGTTCCTATGACTATGAGATTATGCAACTCCCGTTTACCGGAGGAACACTTTGTGTGCTACCAAATGTCACAACGTAACTGTGTGATTATAAAGGAGCTCTACAGGTGTCTCCGAAGGTACATGATGAGTTGGCGTATTTCGAGATTAGGATTTGTCACTCCAGTTGTCGGAGAGGTATCTCTGGGCCCTCTCAGTAATGCACATCACTATAAGCCTTGCAATCAATGTAGCTAATGAGTTAGTTGTAGGATGATGCATTATGTAACGAGTAAAGAGACTTGCCAGTAACGAGATTGAACTAGCTATTGAGATACTGGCAATCGAATCTCGGGCAAGTAACATACCAATGACAAAGGGAACAACGTATGTTGTTATGCGGTTTGACCGATAAAGATCTTTGTAGAATATGTAGGAGCCAATATGAGCATCCAGGTTCCGCTATTGGTTATTGACCAGAGACGTGTCTTGGTCATGTCTACATAGTTCTCAAACCCGTAGGGTCCACACACTTAAAGTTCGGTGACGATCAGTATTATGAGTTTTTGTGTTTTGATCTACCGAAGATAGTTCGGAGTCTAGGATATGATCACAGACATGACGAGGAGCCTCGAAATGGTTGAGACTTAAAGATCGATATATTGGATGACTATGTTCGGACACCGGAAGTGTTTCGGGAGGTTTCAGTCATATATCGGAGTACCGGGGGGTTACTGGAACCCCCGGGGGGTTTAGTGGGCCTCATGGGCCCTAGTGGAGAAGAGGAGGGGCGGCCAGGGCAGGCGGCGCGCCCCCTCCCCCTCTAGTCCGAATTGGACAAGGAGGGGGGGTGGCGCCCCCCTTTCCTTCCTCTCCTCTCTTCCTTCCATTCCCCCTCCTAGTCCAACTATGAAAAGAAGGAGTCCTACTCCCGGTGGGAGTAGGACTCCTCCCTGGCGCGCCATCCTCCTGGACGGCTGGTCCTTCCCCTGATCCTTTATATACGGGGGCAAGGGGGCACGTCTAGACACAACAATTGATCTCTTGATCTCTTAGCCGTCTGCGGTGCCCCCCTCCACCATATTCCACCTCGGTAATATCGTAGCGGTGCTTAGGCGAAGCCATGCGTCGGTAGCATCATCAACACCGTCATCACGCCGTCCGATACATCTCCAACGTATCTATAATTTGTGAAGCATTCATGCTATTTTATTATCTATTTTGAATGCTTACGGGCTTTATTATACACTTTTATATTACTTTTGGGACTAACCTATTAACCGGAGGCCCAGCCCATATTGTTGTTTTATTGCCTATTTCAGTGTTTCGAAGAAAAGGACTGTCAAACGGAGTCCAAACGGAATGAAACCTTCGGGAGCGTTATTTCTGGAAAGGAAGCAATCCAGGGAGCTTGGAGTACAAGCTAGGGAAGCTTCAAGGAAGCCACGAGCTAGGGGGGCGCCCACCCTTCGGGGAGTGCCCTCCACTCTTTTTGGGCCCCTCGTGGCTCCCCCGACCAACTTCTTTCGCCTATATAAGTCCACATACCCTAAAACCTTCGAAGGAGAAGATAGATCGGGAGTTCCGCCGCCGCAAGCCTTTGTAGCCACCAAAAACCTCTCGGGAGGCCGTTCCGGCACCCTGCCGGAGGGGGGTATCCCTCACCGGTGGCCATCTTCATCATCCCGGCGCTCTCCATGACGAGGAGGGAGTAGTTCACCCTCAGGGCTGAGGGTATGTACCAGTAGCTATGTGTTTGATCTCCCTCTCTCGTGTTCTCTCTCTCGTGTTCTCTCTATGGCACGATCTTGATGTATCGCGAGCTTTGCTATTATAGTTGGATCTTATGATGTTTCTCCCCCTCTACTCTCTTGTGATGTATTGAGTTTTCCCTTTGAAGTTATCTTATCGGATTGAGTCTTTAAGGATTTGAGAACACTTGATGTATGTCTTGCCATGCTTATTTGTGGTGACAATGGGATATCACATGATCCACTTGATGTATGTTTTGGTGATCAACTTGCGGGTTCCGCCCATGAACCTATGCATAGGGGTTGGCACACGTTTTCGTCTTGACTCTCTGGTAGAAACTTTGGGCACTCTTTGAAGTACTTTGTGTTGGTTGGATAGATGAATCTGAGATTGTGTGATGCATATCGTATAATCATGCCCACGGATACTTGAGGTGTCAATGGAGTATCTAGGTGACATTAGGGTTTTGGTTGATTTGTGTCTTAAGGTGTTATTCTAGTACGAACTCTTGAATAGATCGATCCGAAAGAATAACTTTGATGTGGTTTCGCACCCTACCATAATCTCTTCGTTTGTTCTCTGCTATTAGTGGCTTTGGAGTGACTCTTTGTTGCATGTTGAAGGATAGTTATATGATCCAGTTATGTTATTATTGTTGAGAGAACTTGCACTAGTGAAAGTATGAACCCTGTGCCTTGTTTCCTATCATTGCAATACCGTTTACGCTCACTTTTATCATTAGTTACCTTGCTGTTTTTATATTTTCAGATTACAAAAACCTATATCTACCATCCATATTGCACTTGTATCACCATCTCTTCGCCGAACTAGTGCACCTATACAATTTACCATTGTATTGGGTGTGTTGGGGACACAAGAGACTCTTTGTTATTTGGTTGCAGGGTTGCTTGAGAGATACCATCTTCATCCTATGCCTCCCACGGATTGATAAACCTTAGGTCATCCACTTGAGGGAAATTTGCTACTGTCCTACAAACCTCTGCACTTGGAGGCCCAACAACGTCTACAAGAAGAAGGTTGTGTAGTATACATCAAGCTCTTTTCTGGCGCCGTTGCCGGGGAGGTGAGTGCTTGAAGGTATATCTTTAGATCTTGCAATCGAGTCTTTTAGTTTCTTGTTTTATCACTAGTTTAGTTTATAAAATAAAACTACAAAAAAATGGAATTGAGTTTGTCTCATACGCTTCATCTTTTTAATATATTTAGTGAGAATGATGGAAGGGAAAATTGTGCTCAAGTGCTAGAAGAAGAATGCATTAAAATGCTTGATACTAAATCTTTGAATGATGAGCATGATTGCAATGTTATTAGTATGAATTCCTTGAATATCCATGATGCTATTGATATGCAAAGCCACAAGCTTGGGGAAGCTACATTTGATGAATATAATATATTTTGTCCCCCAAGTTTTGATGAGAAAATTTGTTATGATGATAGCATGCCTCCTATTTATGATGATTATATTGATGAAAGTGATTTGGAAGAGTGTCAACTTTATTTAGTGATGATTCCACTATTTCGGAAGAGGTTCCAATTGATTATGAGAACAAAGTGGCTATCTATGATGTTTATTGTGATGACTTGTACGCTATTAATAATAGTGGTAACCATGAAACTTGTCATCATGATTTTAGTTTTCAATTGGATTATGCCTCACATGATAATTATTTTGTTGGGTTTGCTCCCACTACTATTCATGAGAAGAAATTTGCTTATGTGGAGAGTAATAAAAATTCTATGCTTGTGCATCATGAAAAGAATGCTTTATGTGATGGTTATATTGTTGAATTCATTCATGATGCTACTGAAAATTATTATGAGGGAGGAACACATGCTTGTAGGAATTGCAATAATATCAAGTTTCCTCTCTATGTGCTTAAAATCTTGAAGTTATGCTTGTTTAGCCTTCCTATGCTAGTTGATTATTGTTCCCATAAGTTGTTTTCTCACAAAATCCCTATGCATAGGAAGTGGGTTAGACTTAAATGTGCTAGTCATATGCTTCATGATGCTCCCGTTATGTTGCAATTCTTATCTTTTATGTGAGCATCATTGCCATCATCATGCCTAGCTAGAAAGGCACTAAAGAAAAGCGCTTGTTGGGAGACAACCCAATATTTATCCTTAATGTTTTTGTGTGTTCACATGATTATGCTACTGTAGTGATCATGTTTTATAGCTTTTGTTTCAATAAAGTGCCAAGTAAGACCTTTAGGATAGCTTACTGTGATAGTTGTGTTGATCCTGCTGGAAATCAGAAACTTTTGCACCCAGTAAATTAGTTTTGCAAATTCACCGAAACGTGCTTATGATCTGATTCGTTTTGCTATGGATTGTTACACCAATTGCTTAGGACTTCCTAATTTTGTAGGATTTTGGGAGTTCCAGAAGTATACGTTTGATACAGATTACTACAGACTGTTCTGTTTTTGACAGATTCTGTTTTCTATGTGTTGTTTGCTTATTTTGATGAATCTATGAGTAGTATCGGAGGGTATGAACCATAGAGAAGTTGGAATACAGTATATATTACACCAATATGAATTTAGAATGAGTTAATTACAGTACCTAAGTGGTGGTTTTTTATACTAACGGAGCTTACGAGTTTTCTGTTGAGTTTTGTGTTGTGAAGATTTCAAGTTTTGGGTAAAGATTCGATGGACTATGGAATAAGGAGTAGCAAGAGCCTAATATTGGGGATTCCCAAGGCACCCCAAGGTAATACTCAAGGACAACCAAGAGCCTAAGCTTGGGGATGCCCCGGATGGCATCCCCTCTTTTGTCTTCGTCCATCGGTAACTTTATTTGGAGCTGTATTTTTATTCACCACATGATACGTGTTTTGCTTGGAGCATCATTTTATTTTGTTAGTATTTGCTTGATGTTATTTAGAATAATGTTTTGCATCTCTAGTTTCAATAAAAATATCAAGGATAGCCTTTACCATGCTTATTTTGCAAGTATACATGTTGCTGTTTGAAAACAGAAAGTTTACCGCGGTTGCAAAAATTCCCTAGAAAATTCAGAGGATGGTATAATGTTGAAACTTTTTGCATATTGAGATCTGATAAATATTCTACAGTGAGGTATTTTTCTCATAATTGTTTGAGTTAGGGAAGTATGATGAATCTTGCATTCTTTACAGACTATACTGTTTTGTCAGATTGCTGTTATGGTTGCATTGTTTGGATATGTTTGCTTGTTTAATGATTCTTTTTGAGGATAGGAGTGTTAAATATGCAGAGGCATTTAGTATGCTATGTTGAATAATAATTTTAGTGATTTGTTACAATAGAAAATGATAAGGTTTTGCATTGGTTTATACTAATCCATCTCACGAGTTCTTGTTGAGTTTGGTGTGGATGAAGCTTTTGATAAAAAGAGAAACCATGATATGAAAGTAATTAAGGAGACACAAAAGTTCAAGCATGGGGATTCCCAAGGCACCCCAAGATAATATTTCAAGAAGTCTCAAGCATCTAAGCTTGGGGATGCCCCGGTAGGCATCCCACCTTTCTTCTTCAACCACTATTGGTTAGTATCGGTTGAACCTAAGTTTTTGCTTCTTCACATGAGTTGTGCTATCCTTGCAATGTAATTTTATTTTGTTTTGCTTGCTGTTTGAATAAAATACCAAGATCTGAAATTCTTAAATGAGAGAGAGTCTTCACATAGTTACATAATTATTTAGCTACTCATTGATCTTCACTTACATCTTGTTGGAGTAGTTTGTCATTTACTCATGTGCTTTACTTATATCCTATGAGTAAATGGTTGAATGAGTTGATTGTCATAAATCTGAAATTATATATGTCTCATTGGCTTATCCCATGGGAAGTAATGACTTCACATCTAAGAAGTAGAGGTCGTAAATTTATTGAAGGTTAGCAAGCATTGTATTGGTCATTTGAACAATTCATGAAAGAATATTGAAGGAAGAGAGATTTCACATATAAATATACTATCCTAGACATCTTTTATAATTGTGAGCACTCATTAAGTATGACATGCTAAAGAGTTGATGTTGGGCAAGGAAGACAACGTAATGGGTTATGTTTTCTCACATCTCAGTTAAAGTATATTGTCATGGATCATTCAAACATGTTGAGCTTGCCTTTCCCCCTCATGCTAGCCAAATTCCTTGCACCAAGTAGAGATACTACTTGTGCTTCCAAATATCCTTAAACCCAGTTTTGCCATGAGAGTCCACCATGCCTACCTATGGATTGAGTAAGATCCTTCAAGTAAGTTGTCATCGGTGCAAGCAATAAAAATTGCTCTCTAAATATGTATGATCTATTAGTGTGAAGAAAATAAGCTTTATACGATCTTGTTATGGAAGCAATAAAAGCGACGGACTGCATAATAAAGGTCCATATACAAGTGGCAATATAAAGTGATGTTCTTTTGCATTAAGATTTTGTGCATCCAACCATAAAAGCGCATGACCACCTCTGCTTCCCTCTGCGATGGGCCTATCTTTTACTTTATGTCTTTTACTTTATGCAAGAGTCAAGGTGATCTTCACCTTTCCCTTTTTCATTTTATCCTTTGGCAAGCACCTCGTGTTGGAAAGATCCTGATATATATGTCCAACTGGATGTAAGCTAGCATGAACTATTATTGTTGACATCACCCAAAGGTGAATACGTTGGGAGGCAAAATTATAAGCCCCTATCTTTCTCAGTGTCCAATTAAAACTCCTTAACCATAAGTATTGTGTGAGTGTTAGCAACTGTAGAAGACTATATGATAGTTGAGTATGTGGAGTTTGCTAAATCAAAGCTCTGACATAGACCCTTCCTGAAAATAAGATGAATTGTAATTGTTTGATGACTGAGAATGAAGTTTGCTAGTTTTCAAGAAAGTTTATGGTCTATGCTTTAACATGTCAATAGCTTGTTACTTGATCTTGAGGAGTTTTATGAGATGAACTATTGTTATGACATATAATCATGCTAGAAAAGGTGATTGAAATTATCATTGATCAAACTTGTGCACCTGCTAGCATTCACACTTCATAAATTCTTTCTTTTATCATTTACCTACTCGAGGACGAGCAAGAATTAAGCTTGGGGATGCTGATACGTCTCCAAAGTATATATAATTTATGAAGCATTCATGCTATTTTATTATCTGTTTTGAATGTTTACGGGCTTTATTATACACTTTTATATTACTTTTGGGACTAACCTATTAACCGGAGGCCCAGCCCATATTGCTGTTTCATTGCCTATTTCAGTGTTTCGAAGAAAAGGAATATCAAACGGAGTCCAAACGGAATGAAACCTTCGGGAGCGTTATTTTTGGAACGGAAGCAATCCAGGGAGCTTGGAGTACGAGCCAGGGAAGCTTCGAGGAAGACACGAGATAGGGGGCGCGCCCCCCCGGGCGTGCCCTCCACTCTTGTGGGCCCCTCGTGGCTCCCCCGACCGACTTATTTCGCCTATATAAGTCCACATACCCTAAAACCTTTGAAGGAGAAGATAGATCGGGAGTTCCACCGCCGCAAGCCTCTGTAGCCACCAAAAACCTCTCGGGAGCCCGTTCTGGCACCCTGCCGGAGGGGGGATTCCTCACCGGTGGCCATCTTCATCATCCCGACGCTCTCCATGATGAGGAGGTAGTAGTTCACCCTCGGGGCTGAGGGTATGTACCAGTAGCTATATGTTTGATCTCCCTCTCTCGTGTTCTCTCTATGGCACGATCTTGATGTATCGCGAGCTTTGCTATTTTAGTTGGATCTTATGACGTTTCTCCCCCTCTACTCTCTTGTGATGAATTGAGTTTTCCCTTTGAAGTTATCATATCGAATTGAGTCTTTAAGGATTTGAGAACACTTGATGTATGTCTTGCCATGCTTATCTGTGGTGACAATGGGATATCACGTGATCCACTTGATGTATGTTTTGGTGATCAACTTGCGGGTTCCGCCCATGAACCTATGCATAGGGGTTGGCACACGTTTTCGTCTTGACTCTCCGATAGAAACTTTGGGGCACTCTTTGAAGTACTTTGTGTCGGTTGGATAGATGAATCTGAGATTGTGTGATGCATATTGTATAATCATGCCCATGGATACTTGAGGTGACAATGGAGTATCTAGGTGACATTAGGGTTTTGGTTGATTTGTGTCTTAAGGTATTATTCTAGTACGAACTCTTGAATAGATTGATCCGAAAGAGTAACTTTGAGGTGGTTTCGTACCCTACCATAATCTCTTGTTTGCTCTCCGCTATTAGTGGCTTTGGAGTGACTCTTTGTTGCATGTTGAGGGATAGTTATATGATACAGTTATGTTATTATTGTTGAGAGAACTTGCACTAGTGAAAGTATGAACCATATGCCTTGTTTCCTATTATTGCAATACCGTTTACGCTCACTTTTATCATTAGTTACCTTGCTGTTTTTATATTTTCAGATTACAAAAACCTATATCTACCATCCATATTGCACTTGTATCACCATATCTTCGCCGAACTAGTGCACCTATACAATTTACCATTGTATTGGGTGTGTTGGGGACACAAGAGATTCTTTGTTATTTGGTTGCAGGGTTGCTTGAGAGAGACCATCTTCATCCTATGCCTCCCACGGATTGATAAACCTTAGGTCATCCACTTGAGGGAAATTTTCTACTGTCCTACAAACCTCTGCACTTGGGGCCCCAACAACGTCTACAAGAATAAGGTTGTGTAGTAGACATCACCGTCATGCTGACGAAACTCTCCCGCAAAGCTCTGCTGGATCGGAGTTCGTGGGACGTCATCGAGCTGAATGTGTGCTGAACTCGGAGGTGTCGTACTTTCGGTACTTGATCGGTTGGATCGTGAAGACGTACGACTACACCAACCGCGTTGTGCTAACGCTTCCGCTCTCAGTCTATGAGGGTACGTGGACAACACTCTCCCCTCTCATTGCTATGCATCACCATGATCTTGGGTGTGCGTAGGATTTTTTTTGAAATTACTACGTTCCCAACAGCCACCACCTCGGAAGCCGTGTTTACTACGGGAAGAGGTCCATATGGGCCAAGGAGGACGCGGAAGCCGTGAGTCTGGGCATCCCAGACCCCTTGGCGGAGTTCACCGTCCCGCAGGAGTGTGACGTCCTCAGGGCCCGGCACCGTTGGGACCTGATAACCCACAAGTATAGGGGATCGCAACAGCTTTCGAGGGTAGAGTATTCAACCCAAATTTATTGATTCGACACAAGGGGAGCCAAAGAATATTCTTGAGTATTAGCAGTTGAGTTGTCAATTCAACCACACCTGGATAACTTAGTATCTGCAGCAAAGTATTTAGTAGCAAAAGTGGTATGATAATAATAGTAATGGTAGCAAAAGTAAAGATAAATGTTTTTTGGTTTTTGTAGTAGTTGTAACAGTAGCAACGGAAAAGTAAATAAGCGAAGAACAATATGTGAAAAGCTCGTAGGCAATGGATCAGTGATGGATAATTATGCCGGATGTGATTCCTCATGCAATAGTTATAACATAGGGTGATATAGAACTAGCTCCAATTCATCAATGTAATGTAGGCATGTATTCCGTAAATAGTCATACGTGCTTATGGAAAAGAACTTGTATGACATCTTTTGTCCTACGTTCGTAAGGGCCTTTAGTCCCGGTTCATGAACCGGGACTAATGGGAAATTACTAATACCTCCACCCATTAGTCTCGGTTCAAACAAGAACCGAGACCAATGTGCCTCCATGTGGCCCTGTGCGCCGAGCCCAGTCAAGGGTCCTTTGGTCCCAGTTGGTGGCACCAACCGGGACCAAAAAGCATCCACGCGTCAGGATTCCGGTGGTTGGGGTTTTTGTTATTTTTTTTGAAAGGAGGGGGGGATTGGGGGTTTTGGGGGGTTAATTTACGTGTTTCATATATTGTGTTAGCTAGCTAATTAATAGAGAGAAGTGTCCTCTCTTATGTAAGTGCTTGGTCGACTCTACGTACTATATATACATAAGTGATCGAGAGAACCATTCAGTACAGAAGTTCATGCATACCGAGAGAAGTGATCGATCAACCTCTCTCCTTCTCCGAGAGATTGGTCGAACAACAAGTTTTCGTATATCATGTATCTGACGCTACTGGCTACATACATGCATGTACAATATGTATAAGATCTCTTATAATTACAATCCCCTAGCAATTGAAATCAATTTCCACATGGTATTCTCCGGCTTTATTGATGACGTGGTCAAGAAAGAATCCCGCCAATTCCTCTTGAATTGCTTTCATGCGATCTGGTTCTAGGAGTTCATTCCGCATCTGCCACGTCTAATTTGAAGAAGGGGCTAAATTAATACATATATATGAATGAAACTCAACAGAAATGATGGTGTAATAAAATGAAATTGTGAATATTATTGCTTACGCACTTCATATTGTCTTTGAGAGTAGCCCCGCTTGTTTTTCAAAGTCGCGTTGTGGATGAACTCGCACACGTAGTATCCACAGAAATCATTCCCTTCTTCCTGCCACAAGCACTTTACGAGAAATAGAGGTCAATCAAACTGATAATGAAGCATTATAAATGGCATCAATGAAAGTATAGCTAAAGAATCAACGGGAGATGCGTGCAACTAGCTAGCCAGTAGTACTTACTTTCGGGTATGTATATCGCAGCTCCTTCGGCAGTCCCGGAGCTTCTGCGGTGAACTGTTTCCAAACCCTACAAGACAAAGAAAATAATTATTATTACTTGAGATATCAGGAAATGAACAAAAAGTTGCCGATATGGTGCGATAATGATAGATTGAACTTACTTGCTTAGCATTTCAGTCATGTCCGCATAGGATTTGGGATCTTTCCGTCTTGAGTCTAAGACGGTTACTAGTCCACGCTCAAGCTTAATCTCCAGAAGAATATAGTGGTACCTGCGCACGTATGCATAACTCATCAATTACATTACTATAACCTCGCTCGAGTAATAAGGGAAACGGAATATGCACACGACAGTAACACTCACTTGCCGTTGTAAGGAAAGAGTATGGTATCTTTGTTTTGATTTTTTATCAATGATTGTAGCACGTTGTCCTTGGCCTCTTTGATGTCCTTTTTAACCAGAAATTCATCTATGATATTTGTGTTAATGAACCCAATATCATAAATTTCTTGTTTTTTGCACTCGACGATCTTCAATCTGCATAATATATTGAGGATAATTAATTATAAATACATGAAATGAAAGAGCCGAGCTATATATAGAGACTTAATGACAGAAATAGTACTTACAGACAGTAGCAAAAGACCATTAGTTTATCGAGGGCCTTTTGATTGAAGAACGCAAAGAACTCATCAAATGGAACAGTCAACAAATCATTTGCAACGAGATCGTGCTCCTCTTTAATATGCAGATACAAAGCATTCGTACCCTCAGACTCTCTGCAGGTTTCCATGTACCAATTATGGAATCTTCGCATCATTGTTGTCAGAGATTTTTCATCTTTGACGAGAGGCTTCCCGTACTCGTATTTGTGTTCGTCCACCTCCAAGAAATCAGGAAGTGCATCGTTAGGAAGGTAATCGTCAAGATTGCCATAACCGGCCACCGTCCCCGGAGCATTAGACACATTGAGCGGGGGCACGATTGCTGTGCTTGTTCGCCGAGATGGGCAATTTTTTCCCCTTTGCTCGTTCTTTTGACCTTTTAGCAATGACAATAGTTCCCGACCGCTGGGCTTGGAGATATGTCTGTTCAGTAATGCGCTCATAGTTGGTTCTCGGCAGAGACTTTGGTGGTTTCCTCAGGGCATCGATAGTGCGCTTTGCTTTCACCGGATCTACCTTCTACTCCGGAGGTGGATGTCCCTTTGCTTTCACCTCTTCAAAGAACTCCTTCACGTGGGTCCACACAATCGTATCGTTTTCCTCCTCGGACCTCTCGTATGGTAACTTCTCTAGAGGCTTTAGAGATGATGGACCGTATTTGTATTACCTCCCGCCTCTGGTTGTGCTGCTAGACGCCAGAGCAGATGGAGCGGCTGCGGCGTCTGTCTTCTTTCGTGCTTGCTTACGAGGCAGAGGAGAAGGATTACGACGCGTCGGAGCAGCCAGGGCGGCGGCGGGTCTCTTCCGCCCTTGCTGGCGAGGCGGAGAAGGAGGATGCTGCTGGCTGTTCGGGAGCATCGGCGCAGGCGGAGAAGGAGGCGGAGTGCCGCCATGCACCGGAGAAGGAGGCGGAGTGCCGCCACGCGTGCCCTGATCGTCACTCGCCGGAGGAGGAGGCGGTGGAGGAGGCGGAGTGCCCTGACTCGCCGGAGCAGGAGGAGGAGGCGGAGGCATCCAGTTCGGAAGGTTGATGAGCTCCTTCTTCCATAGGCATGGAGTCTTCAGAGCAGAACCCAGCCTAGTCTCCCCTTCACCGGTAGGGTGGTCAAGCACGAGGTCCTCAAATCCCTCCGTTATTTCATCCACCATCACCTTAGCATATCCTTTTGGAATCGGCTGGCAGTGATAAGTTGTGCCGGGTCCACTAGGATAAACTTGGCCAACAACCGCCTTGACCTTCAAATTCATCCATCGTGCCATAAAGACATGCTCCACGAGATAGCTGGCAGGAGCCGTCAAGACATGCTCCGGCTGAATCAGCTCGGTGGAAGCCATGCTGCTTCTCTGCTGAGATGGCGGGGTAGCTTTGGGGGAAGCTTCGGCAGGTCGTTTGCTGCGATCTGCTGCTTCTCGTTCCTTTTCTCGATCCTCTAGCCCCATTACCCTTTCGTGCAGCGCCTGCAGTTGGTCCTGCTCCAGTTTCTTCCTCCTCTCATGGGTTTTGTAACCCCCTGCGTCCGGAAAACCAACCTTCCACGGAATGGAGCCTGGCGTGCCTCGTGTCCATCCAGGGTGCTCAGGATTCCCAAGGGCCATTGTGAGCTCGTCCTTCTCCCTGTTTGGAAGGAACGTCCCTTGCTGCGCTACATCGATATAGTGTCGAAGGTTCTTGACTGGTATTTCCAGTTGCTCGTCCGTCCACTGGCAAAACCCTGTTATAGGGTCCAAGGTTCCACCAGACCCGAAGAACCAAGTCCGGCAACGGTCTGGCCATCTCATTGTCTCTGGTTCGATCCCTTTTTCAAGCAGATCATTCTCAGCCTTGGACCACTTAGGCCGGGCTTGCAGGTAGCCACCTGACCCCGTGCGATGGTGAAGCGTCTTCTTCGCAGCATTTTTCTTGTTTGTCTCCGACATCTTCTTACTCTTTTCCGATGTCTTGTGGGCCACAAATGCGGGCTAGTGATCTTTGATCTTCTTATATTTGCCGATGAATTCTGGTGTCTTTTTATTTTTGACAAACTGTTTCAGCTCTTTCCTCCACCTCCTCATTAGGGTTGCCATCTTCTTAAGAGCACAAGACTTGATTAATTCCTCTTTAACTGGCTTCTCCGGATCCTCCTCTGGCGGTAGGGTGAAATTTGCCTTCAGCTCAGTCCAAAGATATTCTTTCTGCATATCATTGACATAAGACACCTCAGGGTCTTCCTCCTTAGGCTTATACCATTGCTGGATGCTGATCGGGATCTTCTCCCTAACAAGAACCCCGCACTGAGCAGAAAATGCCTTCCTTGTCCGGATGGGTTCAATCGGTTCGCCGTTGGGCGCGATTTCTATGATCTCAAACTTTTCATCTGAGCTCAACTTTTTCTTCGGGCCTCGTCTCCTTACCGAAGTTGTGCTAGATCTGGAGGCCTAGAAATTATAAGGAAGAAAGACGAGAGTAATTAATATGTGTACATATACCAAAACAATGGAAGCATCAATTAACTAGTTAGCACGGGCTTAACTAATATATATATACCTGGCCAGGCTCGGTTTGGTCACCGGAGCAGTCAGCACGGTCTCCTTCTTGTACCTCCATTGTGTCACCGGAGCCATCATGAACATAGTCCTGTTCTTGTACCGGCATTAATGGGCCGAAGCCATCATGAACATAGCCCTCTTCTTCACCCCGTTCTTCCAGCTGACCAACAGTGTCGAGGAGAAATGACGCAACTTCATCCCTTCCATTTGTGATTATGTCCCTCAATATCGCTTCTGTTTCTTCGTCTCGGCAGTGCTCCATAGTTTCTGCAAATATTTACAACATGTCAATTATTATTCGAACATGGTACAGATGGATATTAGTGGCAAACGTAGAACTAGCCAGCTAATCACAATAAGGAATCATGTTAGTGGCCTCGACGCTGCTTCTCTAGGGTTTGGGGTCGCCTCGACACAACAACGCTTCAAAGGTTTGGGGTGGCCTTGACGACAACGCTCTTTTAACTTGGTAAATTTGGGTGGCCTCGAGAGAGTTAATTTGTCGGGTAGGGGCGCGGCGGGAGGGGGTAGGAGACCAACATCATTATCTCTCTTGGGTTTGGGTGTCCTCGAGAGTTTTGGTCGAGCGAGAGGGCCGAGGGGGGGGGGTGAGGGAGTTCCGGACTAGGGGGTGTCCGGATAGCCGAACTACCATCATCGTCCGGACTCCAAGACTATGAAGGTACAATATTGAAGACTTCGTCCCGTGCCCGGATGGGACTTTCCTTGGCGTGGAAGGCAAGCTTGGCGGTACGGATATGTAGATCTCCTACCATTGTAACCGGCTCTGTGTAACCCTAGCCCTCTTCGGTGTCTATATAAACCAGATGGCTTTAGTCCATAGGACGAAAAACAACCATACCATAGGCTAGCTTCTAGGGTTTAGCCTCCTTGATCTCATGGTAGATCTACTCTTGTAACCCACATCATCAATATTAATCAAGCAGGACGTAGGGTTTTACCTCCATCAAGAGGGCCCGAACCTGGGTAAAAACATCGTGTCCCTCGTCTCCTGTTACCATCCGCCTAGACACACAGTTCGGGACCCCCTACCCGAGATCCGCCGGTTTTGACACCGACATTGGTGCTTTCATTGAGAGTTCCTCTGTGCCATCGCGATCAGGAAGGATGCCTCTTCCCATCTTTAAAGACGGCACCGTCGTCAAGGGAGCTTTGGCCACCGGCCAAACTATCCGGCTAGGTGGTTTTCTTATGACCGCCTGTTCGGCCATCGCTCCGACGATGACCTCTCAGGTCATCAAAAGCGATCTTCTCGTCAGCTCGGAATTCGCCGAGCAGTTAGATCCGATTGAGCTCTCCTCTGTGAACGAGCTCTTGGATCGCATCGCCGCCCTGGGAGTCGCTACAGACTATAATCAGATTGGGCTTAAAACCAATCTGAGAGAAATCAACTCTCCCCAGGCTACCAACCACGTTGTTGTGGTAGAGGAACAATGCGGCAACTTTTCTTCCACGCTAAAAACTAACTATGTCCGGATTCCCGACCTCTTCACGCCGGATTCCTGCGGAGGGACGGACGCTAGTCGAATACTGAACTTAGAGTCAGGCATCGAACTAGATTCGTTGGAAAGCATCCAGCAAATTAAGCTTCCAAATCCGGAAACTTCATGGCCTTTGAGCCTCAGATCGGGCGGGGTTCCGAACTTGATTCCACCCACCCACCCAAACATAAGCGATCTATCTCGAATACGGCAAGAGCCCGATGAAACAGTACATCATTACTGGGCCAGATTCCTCCTGGTTATGAACAGGATAAAGGACTGCTGCGAAGAAAGCGCGATTTCAATTTTCTGCAACAATTGCGCGGACAAGGGGATCATGAATGCCATAAGTCGTCGCGATGTTATACGCTTCATCGATCTAGCGACCATCATACAAAAATACTGTGCGGTGGAGAGTGCCAGGAGCATCGAAACTAGGTTTTGGGACAGTCCGACCTTGACTACAACCCTAGTCCGAAATAAAAGGGTGCGCCATACCCAAACACCTGGGTTAAAAACCAAAAAGCAAAAACCCCCTAAAGGGCATGGAACCGTACTAGAGGGCTGGCTCAACGGACCCTGCAAAATCCACAGTACGGAGGGCGCCACTCCAACACACAGCCTTCGATCATGTTGGATATTACGGCAGGTGGCCAAAAGTGGCGAAGGCTTTTTAGCCCCGGGCAAACAGCCCAGCAGTACCGGTACGGTATTAACAGTCTTCGAGACTTTCGCATCAAATAACATGCGAAAACGAACAATCCGCAGCCTCGCCGAAGTCTACCAAGTAGCAACAGCAAATCCATGGAGCTATCACCTTCAATGCCAACGACGAACCTAAATTCCGGACGGCTAGAGCGCCAGCCGCATTGGTACTCAGTCCGATAGTGGACGGCTTTCGCCTCACCAAGGTACTCATGGATGGCGGCAGCGGACTAAACCTCATCTACGAGGAAACTTTTCAAAAAATGGATATTGACTGGAGCCGCATTGAGCGAAGCAGCACAACCTTCAGAGGGATAATCCCCAGTCGAGAAGTACGCTGCACAGGAAAAATCACACTCGGCGTAGTGTTCGGCTCGCCGGACAATTACAGGTCCGAAGAGGTCACGTTTCAAGTGGCCCCATTCGGCAGCGGATATCATGCCTTGTTAGGGCGAGAGGCATTCACAATCTTCCAAGCTATACCCCATTACGGGTACATGAAGCTTAAAATGCCCGGCCCTAATGGAATCATCACTCTGGCCAGCGATCCAGATATTGCACTCCGCGCCGAGAATAAGACAGCCGCATTAGCCCTAGAGGCACTATCCGAAGCCCTAGCGGCAGAGGAACTAACTGCGCTGCGCTCCACGGTGGATAGGGACGACGTGATACTCGACAAGAGGTCCAAGTCCACCTCTTTTAAACCAGCAGACGAAATAGTCAAATTCCAGGTCCATCCAACAGACCCCACAAAGACGGCCTCCATTGGGGCACAATTAAATCCCGATGTCGAAGCCGCACTACGAGAATTCCTTCGGGAAAATTGGGACATTTTCGCCTGGCACCCCTCAGACATGCCAGGAATCCCACGTAGACTGGCAGAGCACAGCCTAAATATCCTAAAAGGATTCAAGCCCGTTAAACAGGCTCTTCGGCGATTTTCCGAACCAAAAAGACAGGCAATGGGAGAGGAGCTAGCCAAACTCTTAGAAGCCGGATTCATCAGAGACATCAAACATCCGGACTGGCTAGCAAATCTGGTTATGGTACCCAAAAAGGACAAATCCTGGCGCCTTTGTGTCGACTTCAAAGACCTTAACAAGGCTTGCCCAAAGGACCCCTTCCCTCTCCCCCGCATCGACCAAATCATTGACGCTACCGCAGGGCACGATTCATTGTGCTTCCTCGACGCATACTCCGGATATCATCAAATCAAGATGGCGGAAAAAGACCAGGCTGCAACAGCATTTATTACTCCATATGGACCATTCTGCTTTAACACAATGCCTTTCGGACTCAAAAACGCCGGCGCAACATATCAGCGCATGATTCAGACATGTCTGGCCACCCAGATAGGCAAAACAGTCGAGGCATATGTAGACGATGTGGTCGTCAAGACCAAACACGTCGAAACTCTGGTAGACGACTTGAGGGTGACATTTGACAACCTCCATGCATATGACATTAAGCTCAACCCGGAAAAATGTGTTTTCGGCGTACCAGCCAGAAAGCTCTTGGGCTTCATTGTATCCGGTAGAGGAATTGAAGCAAACCCAGCCAAGATCCGAGCTCTGTCACAACTGGATGTCCCAAAAGACCTCAAGCAAATACAAAAATTAACCAGATGCGTGGCGGCTCTAAGCCGCTTCATCTCCCGTTTAGGAGAAAAGGCACTGCCCCTCTATCGCCTCCTCCGACGCACCAAACATTTCGAATGGACGGATGCTGCCACGGCCGGACTCGAAGAAATTAAAGCCGTATTGGCAACTAATCCGGTCCTGGCCGCGCCCAACCTGGGCGAACCAATGCTATTATATATCGCAGCAACACATCAAGTTGTCAGCGCGGTACTCGTCGTCGAACGAGAAACAGAAGGGCACAAATTCCCTCTTCAAAAACCAGTGTACTACGTATCCACTGTCTTGACTCCATGCAAGTCCCGGTACCCACATTATCAAAAGATAGCGTATGCGGTGTTCATGGCATCCCGGAAGCTGCGACACTACTTTCAAGAGTGTTCCATAACAGTGGCCTCCGAAGTACCTCTCAACGATATTATAAACAACCGCGACGCAACGGGCAGGATTGCAAAATGGGCCATTGAGCTCTTACCATTTGACATAACCTACAAACCACGGCGGGCTATAAAATCGCAAGTCTTGGCTGACTTCATCGCCGAATGGACCGAAGCCGAACTCCCTAAAGAGTACGGCGTATACTCCAACTGGATCATGCATTTCGACGGCTCCAAAATGTTGGCGGGCTTGGGGGCTGGCGTCGTCTTGACGTCCCCAACCGGAGACACAGTCCAATATGTACTCCAAATAATGTACATGGACTCCAACAACGCAGCCGAATACGAGGCCTTGCTACATGGCCTCCGGATGGCAATCTCCATGGGTATCCAACGCCTAGAGGTGCGCGGGGATTCAAACCTCGCAATATCCCAAATAAATGGAGACTTTGATGCCAAGGATCCAAAAATGGCAGCCTACCGTAACGCTGTGATAAAAATGTCAGCTTGGTTTGAGGGACTCGAATTCCACCATGTGGCCCGGGATAACAACCAGGCAGCAAATGTGTTGGCACGTATCGGCGCAAAACGCGACGCCGTCCCTCCGAACATCTTCCTGGAACGGCTTTTCAAGCCATCCGTATCATGGGAAGAGGAGTCCGGACATAACAATCCGGAACCAGCTGCATCACCTAACTCAGATGATTCTGACATAGTCGGTGGCTCAGCCAATGAAATAACACCTTTGGCCCATGAAATAATGGCAGTAATTGCCCCGTGGACGGAACCATTCCTGGCCTACTTACTCAGGCAGGAACTTCCCGAAGACCAAAATGAGGCCCGCTGCATAGTTCGGCGATCTAAAGCCTACAAGGTCCATGAGGGAGAACTTTATAAGAAAAGCACAACCGGAGTCCTTCAAAGGTGTATCTCCGAGGAGGAAGGGCGAAATCTTCTGGCTGAAATTCACGCCGGACTCGGCGGGCACCACGCTACAGCCCAAGCCCTTGTGGGCAAGGCCTTCCATAGAGGATTTTACTGGCCGACCGCCCGGGCAGATGCTCAGGACTTAGTTCAACGATGCGTCGGTTGCCAGCTCTTTGCTAATCAGAGCCACATGCCACCCACCGCCCTCAAAACTATACCCATCACCTGGCCGTTCGCGGTCTGGGGGCTTGACATGGTCGGACCCCTTAAAGGGGGAACCCACAAGCACAAATACTTATTGGTCATGGTGGACAAATTCACCAAATGGATAGAGGCCAAGCCGGTTAAAACGGCAGAATCCGGACCGGTGATAGACTTTATATCCGGGGTAGTACACCGTTTCGGCGTCCCCCATAGCATGATAACTGATAACGGCACGAACTTCACAGCCGACGAGGTTAAACTATGGTGCAAAAACATGGGCATCAAGCTCGACTACGCTTCAGTCTACCACCCTCAAACCAATGGTCAAGTGGAACGAGCAAATGGTCTAATCATGAGCGACATTAAACCCAGATTAGTGCGGTCCCTAACGGAATCTAACACGCACTGGGTAGAGGAGCTCGACTCCGTACTCTGGGGGCTGCGGACCACGCCAAACCGCACAACCGGATTCACACCATTTTTTATGGTATACGGCGCTGAGGCAGTTTTGCCCTGCGACATAATTCATGACTCACCTCGCGTGCGCATGTACGAGGAAAGAGAAGCCGAGTTCGATCGGCAGGACAGTTTGGACGCCTTGGAGGAGGAGCGCGACGTGGCAAAATCCCGTTTCACATTCTATCAGCAGCAGGCTCGAAGATATCAAAGCAGAGAAGTACGGGCCAAAACTTACAATGTTGGCGAGCTAGTTCTACGCCTGCCGGACAAGAAAAAGGACAAACTTACGCCCAAATGGGAAGGTCCCTTCATCATCGACCAAGTCCTTACCGGCGGTGCATACCGTCTACGCAAAGCATCTGACAACCGACTCGAGCCAAACCCATGGAACGCGGCCCGTCTCCGAAGATTTTACGCCTAGCGCCGGACTCAGGGTTCGTCTCCTTCCTCCGTCCACCTTTTCATACTTTTTTGCTGTCTGAGTTTTCCCTCCTTTCTCCTCCCTTTTTCATTACAACCCCCCTTGAGGGCTAACCTGCGTTTTGTTCGCACTTACTCGATGTGCTACTCGCACTCGTCATACCTGGGGGCTTCTTCAACAGAAGCTTGCTTATATGGGTTTCATGCCCAGAACATGTGTCACACTTCCGCATGTACCTTTTGATCACCATTGTATGCATCGATATGACTTAAGTTTTGGTCAAGCTGGGTTGCCTGGCTCCTGTGCTTACCCCTAGGTTCCCGATTGTTCGGCTAGGAGGTAAAGGGAGCACCTCTGCGATTGTTACTGCCGGGTCAGCCGGATGTGTACCTCAGACTGGGTGAAGCCGAAAGCTAGCGTTCTTAAGGGAATATTCGGTCGGTGACCTGAAAGATGATTCATTACTTACTTATTTGTCTGCCCCCAGATGTTTTTCCTGCTTTTTTCGCAGTCCGGTCATGCACTTTAGGGCATGCCGCCCAGGGAAAGGAACCCCTAACGGAACTATTCTCCCTGGAAGATGTTTCTTACTACCCATGTAACATAACATAACTAGTTGGGCACTTGCCGGATAAAGCATTTATGACCCCTACGCCTTGTCTCCATGCATGCCCCGGTTCTTTTTTTATAACCGTGAGGGTATTCGGACACACTCCGGACTGTTGGGTCCCGAGGTCGAAGCGAAAAGGTCCGCAGAGACAAATGATCTACAATCCGGCTAGAAGGCATTTTACATGTCATTTTAAGAGTTACATCGTCAAACTGACTGATTGTATTCTTCCTCAATCCCATCTAACAGGCTGTCTAATTTACAGTCCTACTGGGAATATTTCGCGGCTAACTCTACTTGGCCGTACATCAGGCTCATAGGGATCTCCTTCCCATCCGGCCCCATAGGTCCGACCTCGGCCATGTGGTTTGGGTTAGCCTTCGGGTACCGTGTCTTCACCATGGCCCAGGCCTCCCTGGCACCTTGACGGCAGGCCGATATCTTCCACAAACGGAGACGTCGCCGTACTCCCTGAAGCTTCTCAGCAAGCCCTCCAAGGCCCTCAGGAAGGGAGACGGCAGGCCATAAGGCCTGAACGACGCCACTCATCGCCTGCCGAACACGTTCAAGCAGTTGCACCAGCTCGGGAAGTTGATCACCCGTTGAACCGGGCATTTCCTCCGTAGGGCGACCTGTGAGCACACCTACAGACATATTCATGTCAACCGACCTCCTCGCCGAACTCTTCTTTTCAAAAGAGTTTGCTTAAGCACTTACTATAGATGCCGCGACGAAGCCGCTGATTCTCCTTCAAGGAGCCAGACAGCTGGGCCTGCACCCCTTTTAGCTCTTCTCCGAGCTGGGCGTGGGCATCTTGGAGCTTGTTCCTCTCCTGCTGCACCTTCATAAGCACCCTCTCGCCGGCCTTCAACTGGCGCAGCAGCTGTTGCTTGTCCGGATCTAGTCCGGCACCCTCTGCAATGTTATTGTCAGACTATACACGCACGCCGCACTTCATAAACTAATTTCTCTTTTCAAAATCTGAATTACCAGAGGGGGTCTTCATGGCTCCCCCGACAGCGGCTAGTGCGGCCTCAAGTTGGGCCTTGCACTCGTGAAGCTCCTGGGACAGATGGGTATTCTTCTCTGTAAGATCCTACACAACAAATGATCCTTAAATCAGTTAGTTTAACTATTTTAAGTCTCGGGGGCTACTGGCATATATAGCTATTAAAACTTCTTACCCGTATGTCCTTTATATATTGCTCCGTGGCTCTGGTTAAACCATCTTGAGCAGCACGGAGGTGCGCGTCCCCCGCATTAAAGGCATTCAACGCCTCTGGGGAGAAACACGCATCACGAAGAACTATCCGACGGCACGGGTGATTCATGGCGCTCTCCACCTCAGACCTGGTGGCGGACAGCCTGTCGGCATCTTCCGTTGGAGGAGCGTCCGGCTCGCGCCTTGCGCTCGCCTCCCCTTCCGGACCAGGCGTTGGAGCCTGGCTGGCGGAGGCATGGTTGGCACCCTCTCCGGACTCAGTCCGGCGAGCGCTCTTTCTCCTGGAAGAATCATGAGCATTAATATGCCTCCCGGGAGTCTCTCCCTTAAAAGACAAAGGTGCACCGTACCTTTGCGGCGACGTTTCGATTCGCGCCGCACTCTTCCTCCGCCTGCTAGGCCGCACTGACCTCGTTTGGTCGGTCGCCGCGGGCTCGGCTCCCTGCCGTAAAGGCGCCTCCTGTAAAGCACCATTGGTGCACGGTGGTCAGAAGCAAGCATTAAAAAGTAACGGTGTCAGGATTTCGGTCGTACTCACCGGGGAAGCCGGGCACAAACCAGGGTAGTCGGCCGTAATGGCAACTAAAGCATTATCCATGCTGAGCTGGTGGAACACCCCATCGATCAGTTCCACCACTACATCCGGATCCTCTTCGGAGGCCAGATCAAGGGATCTTTCCGGATCCTTGGGTTGTGGGGCTGGGCTTTTTATGCCCTCCACATCCCGACGCAGCTCCTGCGTCAAAATCATAAGATAAGACACTTGCCTTTAAAGGCACGGATCAGATATACAAACGACCGCTTACCCAGCTCCGAGGGTTGTTCATGGAGAATCCATTCAGAGGATTCGTGCGGAGGAAGTCCTCCTTCTCCCCCTTGTACAAGCCGGACAGGATCTTCGCCAGATCATCGGCCGAGCCTGGCCCCTTGCGGCCGTGGCGGGTGGCGTCGTTGTCTCCGTTAAAATCCCACATGGGGTAGCCCCTGTATTGGAGCGGCTGCACCCCACGCATAATGCATGTGGCCATGACTCCGATCATGGTTAAACCGGAATGGGCTAGCAGCCATATCCGGCCCATCAAGTAATGGACGCTCCTATCATCTTCTCGTTGAGGGCTCCGTGGGCGCCAACTTAGGTGTTTCTTCAGAGGAGCGTTGCTGAACTCCGGAAGGCCGATCCGGACTGGATCCGGCAGCGGAGCATCCTCCATATAAAACCACTCCGAAGGCCAGTCTTCGGACGCCTTCTTCGGGGTCCCGGACAGGTATCCGGTCCCGGCGATGCGCCATATTTTGGCTCCGCCCACTTGATATATCGACCCCCCGTGAGAGCGGGGTACGAGGCAAAACAGCCTCTTCCACAGCGCAAAATGGGGCTCAATGCCCAAGAACAGCTCACACAGAGCTACGAAGCCCGCGATATGCAGAATGGAGGCAGGCGTAAGGTGATGAAGCTGGAGTCCGTAGAATTCCAGAAGCCCCCGGAGAAACGGATGTATAGGAAATCCGAGTCCCCTTATTAAGTAGGGGACGAAGCATACCCGCTCTCCTTTGGAGGGATTAGGGGCGCTCTCCGCCTGCTTCCCACCTTTGTAGGTAGCTAGTCCGGCTCGAACCGGAACCATGAAGGCTGGGGGAAGATATCCCTCTGCCTGGAGCACCACTAGCTCGCGATGCGAGATTGAGCATCTCCTCCAATCTCCTGGTTGGGGACTGGGAGCGCGAGAAGAGGGGCCGCGTCGGCTATCCATGCTGGAATGGATCTTTTGTCAGATGCGCCTCGATGAGAACTTGCGGAAGGAGGGTGGTGCGGTTTGGATCTGGATCCCCGCCTCTCTTATAGGCGATTTATTTGCGCAGCTAAGGGGTAAACTGTAAGAATACCCTGGCTTTTCGCATTCGTGCAACACATGGGAGAAGGCCATTATTTGGCGTGGAAGCCAAGAAGCGCAACATTTATGAAGCAACCGGACACTATCTGACGAACATATGGACGTGAAGGAGAACCCGCCTTGCAAACGCCGAAGACAACATACGCGTCGGACTCGTCGTCATTGAAGCCTCGTTCGGGGGCTACTGAGGGAGTCCGGACTAGGGGGTGTCCGGATAGCCGAACTATCATCATCGGCCGGACTCCAAGACTATGAAGATACAAGATTGAAGACTTCGTCCCACGTCCGGATGGGACTTTCCTTGGCGTGGAAGGCAAGCTTGGTGGTACGGATATGTAGATCTCCTACCATTGTAACCGACTCTGTGTAACCCTAGCCCTCTCCGGTGTCTATATAAACCGGATGGCTTTAGTCCATAGGACGAACAACAATCATACCATAGGCTAGCTTCTAGGGTTTAGCCTCCTTGATCTCGTGGTAGATCTACTCTTGTAACCCACATCATCAATATTAATCAAGCAGGACGTAGGGTTTTACCTCCATCAAGAGGGCCCGAACCTGGGTAAAAACATCGTGTCCCTCGTCTCATGTTACCACCCGCCTAGATGCACAGTTCGGGACCCCCTACCCGAGATCCGCCGGTTTTGACACCGACAGGGGGTATATATATCGACCGCCCCTCATGTCGAAGTTATCTCGAGGGGGTTATATCGACAACGACGCGACAACGATGAGAAAGGAAAATAATTAAGGAAAGGGAAGAAAAGAGGAAGAAGGAAGAAGGAAGAAGAAGAAGAAAAAAAAAGAGGAGAAGAAGAAAGGAATAGAGGAGAAGAAGAAAAAATAGAATCTTTTTTCTATTTTTTCTTCTTCTCCTCTATTCCTTTCTTATTCTCCTCTTCTTTTTCTTCTTTTTTCCTCTTCTTATTTATTTCTCCTCTTCTTCCTCTCCTCTTCTTCATCTTCTTATTTTCCTTTTTCCTCTCATTCTTTTTCTTCTTCTTTCTTCCTTCTTCCTTCTCCCTCTTTTCTTCCTTTTCCTTATTTTACTTTAAATTTCTCCTCTACACTAACCTAAAATGCACTAACCTAAAATTGATATCTACTAACAACCTAAATAAAAAATTAATACATATATGAAAAAACATATATAAACAAAAAAATGCTATGAACATTATATTCATACATACATATATATAGCCACATCCATTCATCATATATATAGCTACCACACACATATATACATTATATATATGAAAAAAATGCAATGAACAAAAAAATACACTTATGAAAAAAATACTATGAACATGTACACATATATATATACACATACAAACACATATACACAAAAAAATGCAAAAAAATGCTATGGAAATTGCAGGGGCGGCGGGGCGGCGCGCGCCGGCCAGGAGCGGCAGCGCGGCGGCCGCGCAGGACAGGGACGGCGCGCGCCGGCCGCGTAGGGCAGGGGCGGCGGTGCGGCGGCCGCGCAGGGACAGGGGCGGCGCGCGGTGGCCGCGCAGGAGCGCGGGACGGGAGGGGCGCGGGAGCAGGCTGTGCTCACAGGGGGCGGCGGCGACGGCGGCGGCAAGGTGGAGCAGGGGCGTCGGGCGGCGACGGCGACGACGAGGAGCAGGGGCGTGTCGGGGGAGAAGTGGGCGATTTGGCCGGAAACTGCTAAGTGTTTGCTTATATAGCAAACCCTTTAGTCCCGGTTGGTGGCACCAACCCGGACTAATGCACCCTTTGGTCCCGGTTGGTGCCACCAACCGGGACCAAAGGCCTCTTTTTCGGCAGCCCAAAGGGCGGGAACCGGCGGCCTTTGGTCCCGGTTGGTGGCACCAACCGGGACTAATGCCTCCCCTTTAGTCCCGGTTGGTGCCACCAACCGAGACCAAAGGCCTCTGTGCTGCCCGCCTCGGGGCCAAAGTTTAGTCCCACCTCGCTAGTTGAGAGGGGCGCGCAATGATTTATAAGCCCCACTGCCGCACCCCTCTCGAGCTCCTCTCCACCGCAGGCTTTCAGGCCTACTTGCTATTGCTTTGCCTGATGGGCCTTCTGGGCCTACTGCGGGCCTGAATCCTGGCCCATAGTAGGGTTTCTAGTCGTATTCAGGCTGTGGGGCCCAGTAGGAGGCATTTTTTTGTTTTTTTGTTTTCTTTACTTATTGTTGCTATATTTATTTTTTTTCCATTTTTTCTTTTATTTTCTGCATTATTTATTTTCTTTTGTTTTTTGCTTTATTTTTTAATTGTTTTTGCTTTTAGTTTTAGGAAAATTATAAACTTTCTGTTAGTGCCATTAGTTTTCAAATTTGAAAACACTTTTTTTGTTTTTTTGTTTTCTTTCTTGCTTTATTTATTTTATTTTGTTTCTGCTTACAACAAAATACTTATTGTTGTTTTTTCTTTTGTTTTCTGCATTATTTATTTTCTTTTGTTTTTTGCTTTATTTTTTAATTGTTTTTGCTTTTAGATTTAGGAAAATTATAAACTTTCTGTTAGTGCCATTAGTTTTCAAATTTGAAAACACTTTTTTTGTTTTTTTGTTTTCTGTTTTGCTTTATTTATTTTATTTTGTTTCTACTTACAACAAAATACTTATTGTTGCTATTTTTAATTATTACGAGGGCCGAACCATAAGACATTAAAGCATTTCAAATGAACTCTGAAAAAGTTGAAAGTTGGCATGGTATCATAAATTGACCCACATAGCATGTGCATGTACAAAACGGACAATGGTATCATACTCGTCAGTTACAAGGTTGGCATGGTATCATCATAATAGTTGCGGGAGAAAGTCTTCACTTTTTCTTCGCTTGTGTCGTTTGCTTATTGCGCCGTAACCATGGATAATCTTCATCGTTTATCAGGATGCTGGGGTCAGCCTTGACTTTGAAGGGAGGAATTTCATGAAACTTTTCATAATCTTCAGACATGTCTGTCTTGTCCTCCACTCCCACGATGTTCCTTTTTCCTGAAAGAACTATGTGGCGCTTTGGCTCATCGTATGATGTATTCGCTTCCTTATCTTTTCTCTTTCTCGGTCCGGTAGACATGTCCTTCACATAGATAACCTGTGCCACATCATTGGCTAGGACGAACGGTTCGTCAGTGTACCCAAGATTTTTCAGATCCACTGTTGTCATTCCGTACTGTGGGTCTACTTGTATCCCGCCTCCTGACAGATTGACCCATTTGCACTTAAACAAAGGGACCTTAAAATCATGTCCGTAGTCAAGTTCCCATATGTCCACTATGTAACCATAATATGTGTCCTTTCCCCTCTCGGTTGTTGCATCAAAGCGGACACCACTGTTTTGGTTGGTGCTCTTTTGATCTTGGTCAATCGTGTAAAATGTATTCCTGTTTATCTCGTATCCTTTCCAAATCAATACAGTCAAAGATGGTCCCCTGGACAACAAGTACAGCTCATCACAAACAGTGTTGTCACCTCTGATACGTGCTTCCAACCAACTGCTGAAAGTCCTGATGTGTTCGCATGTAATCCAGTCGTCGCACTGCTCTGAGTGTTTGGAGCGCAGACTGTTCTTGTGTTCATCGACATACGGGGTCACCAAGGTAGAGTTCTGTAGAACTGTGTAGTGTGCTTGAGACCAAGAATATCCGTCCCTGCATATTATTGAGTCCCTTCCAAGCGTGCCTTTTCCAGTCAGTCTCCCCTCATACCGCGATTTAGGGAGACCTATCTTCTTAAGGCCAGGAATGAAGTCAACACAAAACCCGATGACATCCTCTGTTTGATGGCCCATGGAGATGCTTCCTTCTGGCCTAGCGCGGTTATGGACATATTTCTTTAGGAATCCCATGAACCTCTCAAAGGGGTACATATTGTGTAGAAATACGGGGCCCAGAATGACAATCTCGTCAACTAGGTGAACTAGGACGTGCATCATGATTTGAAGAAGGATTGTGGGAACACCAACTCGAAACTGACAAGACATTGCACCACATCACTCCTTAGCCTTGGCATGATTTCTGGACCGGTCACCTTTTGAGAGATTGCATTGAGGAATGCACATAGCTTCACAATGGCTAATCGGACGTTTTCCGGTAGAAGCCCCCTCAATGCAACCGGAAGCAGTTGCGTCATAATCACGTGGTAGTCATGAGACTTTAGGTTCTGAAACTTTTTCTCTGCCATATTTATTATTCCTTTTATATTAGACAAGAAGCCAGTCGGGACCTTCATACTAAGCAGGCATTCAAAGAAGATTTCCTTCTCTTCTTTGGTAAGAGCATAGCTGCCAGGACCTTCATACTGCTTTGGAGGCATGCCGTCTTTTTCGTGCAAACGTTGTAGGTCCTCCCGTGCCTCAGCTGTATCTTTTGTCTTCCCATACACGCCCAAGAAGCCTAGCAGATTCACGCAAAGGTTCTTCGTCACGTGCATCACGTCGATCGAAGAGCGGACCTCTAGGTCTTTCCAGTAGGGTAGGTCCCAAAATATAGATTTCTTCTTCCACATGGGTGCGTGTCCCCCAACGTCACTCGGAACAGCTAGTGCGCCGGGACCCTTTCCAAAGATTACGTGTAAATCATTGACCATAGCAAGTACGTGATCACCGGTACGCATGGCGGGCTTCTTCCGGTGATCTGCCTCGCCTTTGAAATGCTTGCCTTTCTTTCGACATTGATGGTTGGTCGGAAGAAATCGACGATGGCCCAGGTACACATTCTTCCTGCAGCTTGCCAGGTATATACTATTGGTGTCAAGTAAACAGTGCGTGCATGCGTGGTATCCCTTGTTTGTCTATCCTAAAAGGTTACTGAGAGCGGGCCAATCGTTGATGGTCACAAACAGCAACACCTTTAGGTTAAATTCCTCCTGTTTGTGCTCATCCCACGTACGTACACCATTTCCATTCCACAGCTGTAAAAGTTCTTCAACTAATGGCCTTAGGTACACATCAATGTCGTTGCCGGGTTGCTTAGGGCCTTGGATGAGAACTGGCATCATAATGAACTTCCGCTTCATGCACATCCAAGGAGGAAGGTTATACATACATAGAGTCACGGGCCAGGTGCTGTGATTGCTGCTCTGCTCCCCGAAAGGATTAATCCATCCACGCTTAAAGCAAACCATATGTTCCTTGGCTCACTTGCAAACTCATCCCAGTACTTTCTCTCGATTTTTCTCCACTACGACCCGTCAGCGGGCGCTCTCAACTTCCCGTCTTTCTTACGGTCCTCATTGTGCCATCGCATCAACTTGGCATGCTCTCTGTTTCTGAACAGATGTTTCAACCGTGGTATTATAGGAGCATACCACATCACCCTCGCAGGAGCCCTCTTCCTGGGGGGCTCGCCATCAACATCACCAGGGTCATCTCGTCTGATCTTATACCGTAATGCACCGCATACCGGGCATGCGTTCAGATCCTTGTACGCACCACGGAAGAGGATGCAGTCATTAGGGCATGCATGTATCTTCTGCACCTCCAATCCTAGAGGGCATACGACCTTCTTTGCTGCGTATGTACTGTCGGGAAATTCGTTATCCTTTGGAAGCTTCTTCTTCAATATTTTCAGTAGCTTCTCAAATCCTTTGTCAGGCACAGCATTCTCTGCCTTCCACTGCAGCAATTCCAGTACGGTACCGAGCTTTCTGTTGCCATCTTCGCAATATGGGTACAACCCTTTTTTGTGGTCCTCTAACATGCGATCGAACTTCAGCTTCTCCTTTTGTCTTTCGCATTGCGTCCTTGCATCGACAATGACCCGGCGGAGATCATCATCATCGGGCACATCGTCTGGTTCCTCTTGATCTTCAGCAGCTTCACCCGTTGCAGCATCATTGTGCACATCGTCTGGTTCCTCTTGATCTTCAGTAGCATCACCATATTCAGGGGGCACATAGTTGTCATCGTACTCTTCTTCTTTGCCGTCTTCCATCATAACCCCTATTTCTCCGTGCCTCGTCCAAACATTATAGTGTGGCATGAAACCCTTGTAAAGTAGGTGGTGTGGAGGATTTTCCGGTCAGAGTAAGACTTTGTATTCCCACATATAGGGCATGGACAACACATAAAACCATTCTGCTTGTTTGCCTCAGCCACTTCGAGAAAATCATGCACGCCCTTAATGTACTCGGAGGTGTGTCTTGAACCGTACATCCATTGTCGGTTCATCTGCGTGCATTATATATAATTAAGTGTGTCAAAAATCATTACAGAACATCATGAATAGATAATTAAGTGACCAAATTAATAGAAGTTCATCATCACATTAAAACCAAAGTACATACATAGTTCTCATCTAACAACATAAAGCTCTGCAGAGCATCTAAATTAATTAAACCATACACTCAAACTATGTAAAACATTTCAATGCGAAAAAAAATGTGATCATAATCGCAACCAATGTAACAACTGATCCAATGGCATAATGATACCAAGCCTCGGTATGAATGGCATATTTTCTAATCTTTCTAATCTTCAAGCGCATTGCATCCATCTTGATCATGTGATCATCGACGACATCCGCAACAAGCAACTCCAATATCATCTTCTCCCCCTCAATTTTTCTAATTTTTCCTTCAACAAATTGTTTTCTTCTTCAACTAAATTTAACCTCTCGACAATAGGGTTGGATGGAATTTCCGGTTCAACAACCTCCTAGATAAATAAAATCTATGTCACGTTGGTCGGCATAATTGTCATAAACAATAAATGAACCAATAGTTATGAAAAGATAATATATACCACATCTGAATCATAGACAGGACGAGGGCCGACGGGGGCGGATACCAAAACCATCGCACTATATAAGATGCAATAATAGAAGTAAGAAAATTATACAAGTATCTATATAAATATACAAGTAAGATTTTTTTTCTTTCAAAAAGAAGATGAGAACAAGAGGCTCACCACGGTGGTGCGGCGACGAGATCGGCGCGGGCGATCGACGGCGGTGAAGACGGGGACGGGACGTGATGGACCGCTAAACCTAGACAAATATTGAGGAAAATGGAGCTTGGAGGTCGAGCTTGGAGAGGAGAAAGCTTATGTAGTGTGGCTCGGGCATTCCATCGAACACCTCGTGTGCATAGGAGGTGAGCTAGAGCACCACAAAGCTCTCCCCTCGCCGGCCATGAAAAACAGGGCACTGGGAGTGCTCTGCTCGCGGGCGAGGGGTAGATATAGGTAACTAATCGGTCCCGGTTCGTGCCACGAACCGGGACTAAAGGGCAGCCTTTGGTCCCGGTTCACGCCACCAACCGGGACCAATGGTGGTGGGCCAGGAGCGAGGCGCATTGGTCCCGGTTCGTCCCACCAACCAGAACCAATAGGTCCAGCCGAACCGGGACCAATGGCCCACGTGGCCCGGCCGGCCCCCGGGGCTCACGAACCGGGTCCAATGCCCCCATTGGTCCCGGTTCTGGATTGAACCGGGACTAATGGGCTGACCCGGCCTGGACCATTGCCCCCTTTTCTACTAGTGTACCCTCCCGTTGCAGCGGGGTCCTAGTGGAAACTAAGGGATATTAAGGCCTCCTTTTAATAGAGAACCAGAACCAGACCAAAGCATTAAGACATAGTGAATACATGAACTCCTCAAACTACGGTCATCACGGAGAAGTATCCCGATTATTGTCACTTCGGGGTTCTCGGATCATAACACATAATAGGTGACTATAGACTTGCAAGATAGGATCAAGAACACACATATATTCATGAAAACATAATAGGTTCAGATCTGAAATCATGGCACTCGGGCCCTAGTGACAAGCATTGAGCATAGCAAAGTCATAGCAACATCAATGTCAGAACATAGTGGATACTAGGGATCAAACCCTAACAAAACTAACTTGATTACATGGTAAATCTCATCCAACCCATCACCGTCCAGCAAGCCTACGATGAAATTACTCACGCAATGCGGTGAGCATCATGAAATTGGTGATGGAGGATGGTTGATGATGACGACGGCGACGAATCCCCCTCTCCGGAGCCCCGAACGGACTCTAGATCAGCCCTCCCGTGAGAGATTAGGGCTTGGCAGCGGCTCCGTGTCGTAAAACGCGATGAAACTTTCTCTCTGATATTTTTCTCCCCGAGACGAAATATATGAAGTTGGAGTTGAGGTCGGAGGAGGTCTAGGGGCCCACGAGATAGGAGGCCGCGCCCTAGGGGGGGCACGCCCCCTGTCTCGTGGATAGGTTGTGGGCCCCCTGGCATTAATTCTTTCGCCAAAAATTCTTATTAATTCCAAAAAGTGCCACCGTGGATTTCCAGCACATTCCAAGAACTTTTCTTTTCTACACATAAAACAACATCATGGTAGTTCTGCTGAAAACAGCGTCAGTCCGGGTTAGTTTCATTGAAATCATGCAAGTTAGAGTCCAAAACAAGGGCAAAAGTGTTTGAAAAAGTAGATATGTTGGAGATGTATCAACTCCCCCAAGCTTAAACCTTTGCTTGTCCTCAAGCAATTCAGTTGATAAACTGAAAGCGATAAATAAAAAATTTACAAACTCTGTTTGCTCTTGTTGTTGTAACATGAAAAGCCAGCATTCAAGTTTCAGCAAATATTATAAACTAACCATACTCACAATAACACATAGGTCTCACAATTACTCATATCAATAACATAATCAGCTAGCGAGCCATAATAATAAAACTCGGATGACAACACTTTCTCAAAATAATCATAACATGATATAACAAAATGGTATCTTGCTAGCCCATTCTAAGACCGCAAAACATAAATGCAGAGCACCTTTAAAGATCAAGGACTGACTAAACATTATAATTCATGGTAAAAGAGATCTAGTCAAGCCATACCCAATATAAACCAATGATAATGGATGCACAAGGAGTATTCCCGCTTAGTACAGGTGATGGCTAGCAAAAGACTGGGAAGCGATCAACTGAGAGAGCGACAACTGTCATAAACATGCATTAAAATTAATTCACACCGAGTACAAGCATGAGTAGGATATAATCCACCATGAACATAAATAGCATGAAGGCTATGTTGATTTGATTCAACTACACGCGTGAAGATGTGCCAAGTCGAGTCACTCAATTCATTCAAAGGAATATACCATCCCATCATACCACATCATAATCATTCTAATAGCATGTTGGCACGCAAGGTAAACCATTATAACTCATAGCTAATCAAGCATGTCACAAGTAACTATAATCTCTAAATGTCATTGCAAATATGTTTACTTCATAATAGCTGACTCAGGAACGATGAACTCATCATATTTACAAAAACAAGAGAGGTCGAGTTCATACCATCTTTTCTCATCCCAATAAGTCCATCATATATCGTCATTATTGCCTTTCACTTGCACGACCGAACGATGTGTATAATAATAAGAGTGCATGTGCATTGGACTAAGCTAGAATCTGCAAGCATTCAACTCAAGAGACAAGACAGGGTAATATGGCTCTAAGTTAAATAAACAATCATGCATATAAGAGCCACTAAGCATTTTCAATATGGTCTTCTCGACCCCCAAAGGAAAGAAAAGAAAATAAAACTATTTACACGGGAAAGCTCCCAACAAGTAAAAAGAAGAACGAGAAATCTTTTTGGGTTTTTATTTTAATTCTACTACAAGCATGGAAATTAAACTAACTATTTTTTTGGTTTTTCTTAAGTTTTTTCAAATACACAAGAAGAAAACTAGAAAAATAAATTTAAACTAGCATGGATAATACAATGAAAGAGTATGAGCACCGACAACTAGTGTGTGAACATGAATGTAAAGTCGGTGAGAAATACGTACTCCCCCAAGCTTAGGCTTTTGGCCTAAGTTGGTTTAATACCAAGGACCGCCTGGCTGATATCCATAAGTGAAACTGGGGTAGTACTGAGATGTAGAGGCGACCGCCTCCTGAGCAGTAGCGTGTTGGCGAGCTGCCTCCATTCCCCTCTCATATTCGGTTGCTTCTTCCCTGGTGACAACATATCTTCCTTTTGCCTGATAATCAAAAAGGTAGGGGGCAGGAAGAGTAACAGGGACAACATTGCGCCTGTCATAGATGATCAAACATAGCTTCCTTTTCTAAATAAACAGGAGGTACAATCATATCCCCCTCTCGTGGAGCTATATTAAGAAAATTAGCCACACGGGTTGCATAAATTCCTCCAAAGAAATCTCCCCTTCTACTATTATTCTACAACCTACGTGCAACTATTGCCCCCAAGTTATAACCTTTAAAACCTGACACTGCACTCTTGAGGACACAAATATCGGGGGCACACATGTGACATACTTCGTCCTTACCGTTAATGCATCTACCAATAAAGAGAGCAAAGTAATGTATAGCAGGAAAATGAATGCTCCCTATGGTAGCTTGTGCTATGTCCCTAGATTCTCCCACAGTAATACTAGCAAGAAAATCTCTAAATTCAGATTTGCGAGGATCATTGATATTACCCCACTGAGGGAGTTTGCAAGCAGTTGTGAAATCCTCTAAATCCATGGTATAAGATGTATCATAAATATCAAACATGACACTAGGAGAATTACGCGCAGAAATATATTTGAACCTCTGCACAAAGGAATCAGTCAATTGATAATATTGAGGACACTTATCTTGTAAGAAGTCCTCCATCTCGGTATTACGCACATACGCGTCAAATTCCTCCTTGAAGCCTGCTTCAACCATAAAATCATCGGATGGACACTCGCAAGCCCGTACATTTGCGTCCCTTGGCAAATTAACATCTTGTTCACGTATAGCAATTCTTGGCCCTTTCTTTGCCGAGGAACCACCTTGGTACATTCTTCTAAGCATATTTCTTTTTCTGAAAATTTCCGAAATTTTAGTAACTTCAAAATAAAAGATAAAACTAAACAAGATTGATAGCAACTACCCCTACAAGTGCCTAGAGCCTATATCATGCATTGGAATTGCTTGGGACCTCAAAAATTTAACATGCAAGCTCAAGAACATGGTCACCTACGCAGCAAAAATTTGCAACGAATAAAGCACTAGAAAAAAAACTAATTGGACCAATGGAGGAGTCACATACCAAGCAACAATCTCCAAAAGCAGTTTTGTGAATGGAGCTTTGAGCTAAGATATCGAAAATCGCAGCAAAACGAGCTATAACTCGTGCTTGAGATGAATAGGGATATTTTGGGTAGAAGATGAAGTGTGTGGGTGCTGGCATAAGTGGAGGGGAGCCATCAGGGGCCCACGAGACAGGGGGGCTCCTCTCTCGTGGCCTGGTGCTTGCCCCTCCTGCAGTGTTTTCAGTGCCTAAAATCCTCAAATATTCCAGAAAAAATCATATTAAATTTGTAGGGCATTTGGAGCACTTTTATTTCCGGACTATTTTTTTAATGCACGGATAATTCAGAAAACGGACGGATAATACTATTTTTTGCTTTATTTATTCTAAATAACAAAAAGTAAAAAGAGGGTACAAAAGGTTGTGCCTTCTAGTTTCATCCATCTCGTGATCATCAAAATGAACCCGCTAACAAGGTTGATCAAGTCTTGTTAACAAACTCATTCCGAATAACACGGAACCGGAGAAATTTCGAATAACACTAAGTTTCCTCAACTAGGATATCATACTTTTTCTTGACAGTAGGGAGAGGAAATTCAAAACCTCCAAAAATGATAGTTGGAACTTTTTCAATAGAATTGATACTATGAACTTGAGATTGTTTCCTCAAAAAGTGTACCATATGCTCATTACCATTAACATGAAAAGTAACATTGCCTTTGTTGCAATCAATAACAGCCCCTGCAGTATTAAGAAAAGGTCTACCAAGGATAATAGGCATACTATCGTCCTCGGGAATATCAAGAATAACAATGTCCGTTAAGATAGTGACATCTGCAACCACAACAGGCACATCCTCACAAATACCGACATGTATAGCAGTTGATTTATCAGCCATTTGCAAAGATATTTCAGTAGGTGTCAACTTATTCAATTCAAGTCTACGATATAAAGAGAGAGGCATAACACTAACTCCAGCTCCAAGATCACATAAAGCAGTTCTGACATAATTTATTTTAATGGAACAAGGTATAGTTGGAACACCCGGATCTCCAAGTTTCTTTGGTATTCCACCTTTAAAAGTGTAATTAGCAAGCATGGTGGAAATTTCAGCTTCTGATATCTTTCTTTTATTTGTAATGATATCCTTCATATACTTAGCATAAGGATTTACTTTAAGCATATCAGTTAAGCGCATACGTAAGAAAATAGGTATGATCATTTCAGCAAAGCGCTCAAAATCCTCATCATCCTTTGACTTGGATGGTTTAGGAGGAAAGGGCATGGGTTTCTGAACCCATGGTTCTCTTTCTTTACCGTGCTTCCTAGCAACAAAATCTCTCTTATCATAACGTTGATTCTTTGATTGTGGGTTATCAAGATCAACAGCAGGTTCAATCTCTACATCATTGTTTTTGCTAGGTTGAGCATCAACATGAACATTATCATTAACATTATCACTAACATTGTTTTTGTATAACATGTTCATCACCTGATTGTGTTTCAGCATCAGAAATAGAAATATCATTGGGATTCTCAGGTGTGTCTACAGTAGGTTCACTAGAAGCATGCAAAGTTCTATCATTTTTCTTCTTCTTCTTTTTAGAAGAACTAGGTGCCTCTAAATTATTTATTTGAGAATCTTGCTCGATTCTCTTGGGGTGGCCTTCAGGATACAAAGGTTCCTGAGTCATTCTACCAGTTCTAGTAGCCACTCTAATAGAAAAGTCATTTTTATTATTTAATTCATCAAGCAAATCATTTTGAGCTTTAAGTACTTACTCAGCTTGAGTAGCAACCATAGAAGCATATTTGCTAACGAGGTGAATTTCATCTTTAACTCTAGCCAGATTATCACCTATGCGTCCTATCTCGAAAGCATTATTCTTTAACTCGCTACCAACATAAGCATTAAAACTTTCTTGTCTAGCCATAAAGTCATGAAATTCATCTAAGCATGGGCTATGAAATTTAGTATAGGGTATTTCAACTTTATCATATCTATAGAGAGAAATTACCTTTACTACCTGTGTGAGGTTATCAAGACAATGAGGTTCTTCAGGCGGTAAATTAAGACCATGTATTTCTTCAATAGGAGGCAAATTCTTAACATCTTCAGCATTAATACCTTTTTCTTTCGTTGATTTCTTTGCCTCTTGCATATCTTTAGGACTGAGAAATAAAACACCTCTCTTCTTCGGAGTGGGTTTAGGAATAGGCTCAGGAGTTGGCTCAATTGGTTCAGGAATTACTTCAGGAACTGGCTCAGGAAGAGTCCAATTATTTTCATTAGTCAACATATTATTCAATAATATTTCAGCTTCGTCGATTGTTCTTTCCCTGAAAACACACCCAGCACAACTATCCAAGTAGTCCTTGGAAGCATCGGTTAGTCCATTATAAAAGATATCAAGTATTTCATTTTTCTTAAGAGGATGATCAGGCAAAGCATTAAGTAACCTAAGAAGCCTCCCCCAAGCTTGTGGGAGACTCTCTTCTTTGATTTGCACAAAATTATATATTTCCTGCAAGGCAGCTTGTTTCTTATGAGAAGGGAAATATTTAGCAGAGAAGTAATAAATCATGTCCTGGGGACTATGCACACAACGAGGAGCAAGAGAATTATACCAAGTCTTAGAATCACCCTTTAATGAGAACGGAAATATCTTAAGGATATATAAATAGCGAGACTTCTCATCATTAGTAAACAGGTTAGCTATATCATTCAACTTGGTAAGATGTGCCACAACAGTTTCAGTTTCAAGGCCATAAAAAGGATCAGATTCAACTAAAGTAATAATCTCAGGATCAACAGAGAATTCATAATCCTTATCAGTAACACAGATAGGTGAAGTAGCAAAAGCAGGATCAGGTTTCATTCTAGCATTAAGAGACTGTTGCTTCCATTTAGCTAATATTTTCTTAAGATCAGATCTAGCATTGCAAGCAAGAATTTCCATAGCAGCTGCTTCATTCATAAGATAACCCTTAGGAACAACAGGTAGTATATAATCATTGGGGGAACGTTCATCATCACTATCATCAGTAATAGGATCTTCAGTAATATCATTCCCCCTAACTCTAGCAAGTTGTTCATCAAGAAATTCACCTAATGGCAAAGTAGTATCACGCATAGAAGTAGGTTCATCATGCATAGCAGAAGTGGCATCATCAATAACATGCGACATATCAGAATTCATAGAAGTAGCAGGTTCAGGTGTCGCAAACTTAATCATAACAGAAGGAGAATCTAGTGCAGAGCTAGATGGCAGTTCCTTACCTCCCCTCGTAGTTGAGGGATAGATCTTGGTTTTAGCGTCTTTCAAGTTCTTCATAGTGATCAACAGATATAAATCCCAAGTGACTCGGAGAATAGAGCTATGCTCCCCAGCAACGGCGCCAAAAATTAGTCTTGATAACCCACAAGTATAGGGGATCGCAACAGCTTTCGAGGGTAGAGTATTCAACCCAAATTTATTGATTCGACACAAGGGCAGCCAAAGAATATTCTTGAGTATTAGGAGTTGAGTTGTCAATTCAACCACACCTGGATAACTTAGTATCTACAGCAAAGTATTTAGTAGCAAAAGTGGTATGATAATAATAGTAACGGTAGAAAAAGTAAAGATAAATGGTTTTGGGTTTTTGTAGTAGTTGTAACAGTAGCAACAGAAAAGTAAATAAGCGAAGAACAATATGTGAAAAGCTCATAGGCAATGGATCAGTGATGGATAATTATGCTGGATGTGATTCCTCATGCAATAGTTATAACATAGGGTGATATAGAACTAGCTCCAATTCATCAATGTAATGTAGGCATGTATTCCGTAAATAGTCATACGTGCTTATGGAAAAGAACTTGTATGACATCTTTTGTCCTACCCTCCCGTTGCAGCGGGGTCCTAGTGGAAACTAAGGGATATTAATGCCTCCTTTTAATAGAGAACCAGACCAAAGCATTAACACATAGTGAATACATGAACTCCTCAAACTACGGTCATCACCGAGAAGTATCCCGATTATTGTCACTTCGGGGTTCTCGAATCATAACACATAATAGGTGACTATAGACTTGCAAGATAGGATCAAGAACACACATATATTGATGAAAACATAATAGGTTCAGATCTGAAATCATGGCACTCTGGCCCTAATGACAAGCATTAAGCATAGCAAAGTCATAGCAACATCAATCTCAGAACATAGTGGATACTAGGGATCAAACCCTAAAAAAACTAACTTGATTACATGGCGTCGGCTGTCGTGTTGGGTGATAGCAGAGGGGGTGAGGAAGAGGCTCCATTAGTCGTTGGTGACGTCGCCATAGATGAGGATGAGGATGACGATCACACTCAACAGTTTGTCAATACTGGCGCCTACTTAGGGTTTGAGCGTCATGAGTCGGTGCCTGAATTGCCGCCTCCAGAGTCTGAACGTATTATGGACAACCTTCCGGTGCCAAAGAAGTCTAGGAAGAGATTGAGGAAAGGCAAAAAAGCCGCTTCTATGATCCAGTCGCCTCAGCAGCCCCGGGTTCAAGACCGTATAGATATCCCCGGTGTGGCAAAATGGCATATCGCTGGTGAACCAATCCTACCTGAAGCAGCGATAGGGGCCAGATTCGGGATGTAAGGAGACTTCATGATGATGTGCTGCAGAGAGAGAAAGGCATCATCGCCTCGAAAAATCCAGGATACCCACTCTACGTGGTTAACGTGCCGCGACAATTGTCGTACATCGACACATTCCCCGCGGACAAGTTCTTCCTTTGATTCGATTACATCTTCGATATGTATCACTGGAAGAAGCTGGCTTTTATGTTTGTCTGCCTTTATGCCTTGCACATGAACTACCTCATCGGGGTTGAGAAGATACCTTTTATCTGTGTCGCTGACCCATACTTCATGCATGAGGGCTTCTTGGCAGTCTGCGCAAAGCACTGTGAATACGCCAGGGATTACCTCGTCAATTTCATGCTCGCCAATAAGGACAAGGAGGCAATTCTCGTGCCTTATCATCCCATGTAAGTCATCCGCGCGGATATCCTTCCTTCGATTTCAATCATTCATTTGCACAGTGGAGGCTAATTAATTTGAGGTGTACTTATTTTGCGCAGCGGAGGGCGCGCCGTCCTCATCATCCTCTACCCCGATACTCCCACGCTCTTTACTTGGACTCGTCGAAGAACATTACCAAAAAGGATTACACCCACATCAAGTCTGTTCTCGACAGTGCTATCTTTTACTACGGCAAACGGGGTGGAGAGGTCAGTCAACAACAAGAAGACAAGGAACGGCAGGCCCGCCTTCAGCCATAAGACCAGCTTATGCTGCATCTAGCAACCGAGTGATTCTCTTAATGATGGATTCTATGTCCTACACCACATGCTGGAGTACATACGGGATCACCAGAACCTTCGCATGTCACCTAAGTTCGGCGATGCCCATATTCTGCAATGGGTAAAGGACTTAGGAGATATTGAGGATCATCGACTTCAAGCTGAGTTCTATCACATCCAGCGCAAACTTGCCCAAATCATCATGAAGGACGTCGTTAAAAAAACAGGGATGTTCTACGAAGAAGGAAAAATGTCGCGGGAAGACGTACGAATACGCATAGCCTCTCAACGTCTCGACATGAAGCCTTTCACTAAGCTCGGGGACTATCTCCCTGACATGGATGGATGGCACGACATGTTGGAGTGATTGTCAATATATGACAATGTGTCCGTTTAGTCCATACTTTCTGTACGAAAAAAATTTGAGTTATGCACGTCGAAACTTTATTTGTGAAATAATTAAACCGTCCTCCTCCTTGACGAGCGAAGATCACTCTAGTCAGGGCATTTTGGGTACGATGAACTTTGTTATTTATGCTTATGATATGTTGCTTCTATTTTTGCCAAGTCTGTCCCTTTCGGTTGCTCAACTATATATGTTGCATATCATCGACTCATGCGATGATGCAGGTGCATAGATAATCGATGGCGAAGAAGTGCTACGCCAGGAGTATACGACGAGTGGCCGGAGTGTCAGGCCCAGGTGTATCGGTTTCCAGTTTCCGAGCGACAACCAGTAGTTAGTTTAGGTTCACGCTAATGCGAGAGAGGGATACAAACGCATGTACTTCATAGTTCCGATCTCACTCATAGTGATAGCTCTTCTCGCGTATATCATTGTTTAGATGGATGACGATGTAGTTGCAAGTAATCGAGACTTGTATCGCTATTTTCGAGATGATGACGAGAGACCACTTTGTGTTGGATGATGATTATGATGATGACATGATTTGATGTGACTATTTGTATGTATATGCTATGATTACATTTGTATGTGTATGATATGCTAAAGATTATTGTATAAAGCCTATTCAAATACAAAACAAATATGCAGAAAAAAAAGAAACTAATAAAACTAGTAGTAGGGAGGGGAACAAAGTTAGCAATAGTGCTCCCTTACCAATAGCGCTTCCTGCTAAAAATCGTTGCAGATATTAGCAGCAACGCTCTTCCCTAAAGCGCGCTACTGCTAGCCATGTATAGCAGTAGCGTGGGATGATAGGCGTTACTGCTACACGTTAGCTGTAGCGCCTTATGAGTAGCGCGTCATCCCGCGCTACTGATAGGCAAAATACCCACGCTACTGCTGCGGTTTTCCCTAGTAGTGTAAGCACGATGGCAACTACAGTAAACATCATGGCAATTTTTTGCAAAAAAAAAATCGTCGAAACATATCAACATGGGGTCTAGTTTTGAAGATCTCGTCGAGACGAATTTAATGGTGAAAATGAATTTTTAATTCGATTTTTTAAGTAGGCGATAAAACATTTTTAAGCCGAAAAAAAAAGATTCCTGATGATGTCATCTGTTCATACATGACAACATGAGTGGTGATGAAGGCATGCGAGTGATGTGTAAGATGCCACGTGTGTGGGCGTTAGTTTTTTCCTAAAGAAAATACAACTCGAGACCAAGACTCATGAGTTCACCTCGGATCGGATCGAAGCCGGCCCGGCGGCCTCACAGGGATATAAAATCGCTCCGAGGTTGGGTTCAACGAACCACGGACACAGAGACGCACGACGGAAACTAAATCGACCGACCGGGATAAAAAAGAGTCAAACTATGTCAGTATGCAGCTACTGACGCTGGCGTGAAGCAGCGGGGAAGGCGTATCCGTAGCGACAAGACATAAGCATAGTGGCAGGAGGTTTGAATAGAAGTTGGGCTGTGTTAGTCGTGTGGGCTGAGTGAGTGTGTGGGCCGAGGCCTGCGAATGTAACGAGCGGATATATAAGCTCGAGTGAGTGGCTTGTACGGGTATCGATGAATTGAATTTGAATCTCATTCCCCTGAGCTTCTCCTCTTTCTCTCTCTCCTTCTTGGTTGCGTCTGCATCTCTCTCAACCCCGACTCCTTCCCTTCACCAAATCACTGGCGACGAGCCCCAAATCCGGCGGTCCTTAGTGGCCAACGGCAAGGGCGTTACAATCTGGTATTAGAGCCACCGATCCGTGGCCCGCTTCCGCTTTATCGAGAGCGTACCCAGCAAATTCCGAGGCGACGGTCTCCGATCACCTTAGGGTTTGATCGGTGTAATCCCTGACCTGAGGTGGGTTGCTTCAGAGAGGAACGGAACGACGGTGTTCAAACCTAGCGCCCAGACAAAGTACCTTGAGCGCGGCATGGAGGTGTTCCACGAGCGCATGCTGAAGGAATTTGCGGAGATCCGCGCAGAGCAGAACAAAATGACGATGGTGACCGAGATCTGTGATTGATTGGAGGCGCTAGATGTGAAGCTGGAAGAGCAGTCTCAGCGTCTGGATCAGGTGCAAGTGAAGGTAAATTTATCCTGTGATACGTTGGGAAAAGTGGAGCAAGAGCAGGTTCTGTCGATGAAGCAGAGCAATCCGGGCGCTGCGAGGGGAGGGGATGTTCCTCAAGTTTCCCCGCCTCCAGATGGGGTATTAGGAGCGGCTCCAACATCTGAGGGATCAACGACAAGGACTCAGCACCGGGCCCCCCAGGTACCGAACCACAACCCGTATCCCAGCGGAGAACAGGGAGAACATGTGCAGTGTGAGGAAGCGACTAGAAAGAGAAATTGGATGCCTAAAATGGATTTTCCAAAATTTGATGGTACAGGAGCAAGGATATGGATCGATCAGTGTGAGGCATTCTTCCAACTGTACAATATTCGGGACAGTTTTCGGGTGGCATCCGCATCTCTGAATTTGGTTGACAACGCAGCACATTGGTTTCAGTCAGTGAGACAGAAGGGAGTGTGGCCGAATTGGGAGTAGTTTTGTGAGGCATTGTTGGCCGAATTTGATGTGAATGTGAATAGCGAGCTGCTGCAGTCCTTACTCAGGTTGAAATAGTGGGGAACTGTTGAGGAGTACAAGAGCAAATTTCATCAGTTGGTGTATAGCATCAGGCTGTATGAACCACAACTCAGTGACACCCTGTTGGTCACAAGATTCATCATGGGTTTAAAGGAAGAGTTGCGAGCTGCGGTAGAAATGCAGTTGCCTGATTCTGTTCAGCAGGCTGCACTGTATGCTCAGGTTCACGAGAGGTTACTTCAGCAAAACAAGGGCAGTAAAACCAATTATACAAAGAATTTCACAAGTAGACAGGACTCTAGAAACAGTTTTGCACCTGGAGAGCTTTGGAAAGCTAAGCAACTCAAGGAGTACAGAAGAGCGAATGGTCTATGTTATGGCTGTGGGGAAAAGTACAATCCTGGTCATGTTTGCACTCCTGCAACTGAGAAAACTGCTCATTTGAAAACAATGGAAGTTGGGAATCCTCATGAGATCATCTCTGATGCAGTGTTGGATGCACTGTTGGATGATCAGCAGGAGGAGTGTGCTACTATCTCTGTGCAGGCCCTGTCAGGTGCAACTCACCCAAAAACTATACAATTCAGAGCACTTATTGGAAATCAAGTAGTGTTACTGTTGCTGGATTCTGGAAGTACACATACTTTTGTAGATCAGACTATGTTAGAAAGGATCAAGCTACCATCAGAAAAGTTGTCTGAACCTTTATCTGTCAAGGTGGAAAATGGTGATAAGCTACAGTGTACTGAATATGTTCCTAATGTAACTTGGTGGCTACAGGAACAGAACTTTACTAGTCCTATGAAGGTTTTGCAACTAGGCAGCTATGACATAATTTTGGGCATGGATTGGCTGGAAAAGTGGGGAGTGATGAAGTGTCATTGGCCAGAAAAATGGATTCAGTTTGATTATAATGGACAAGCTGTGAAATTACAAGGAGTGTTACCCAGTCAGAAACCAGAACTGAAAGAGATGCCTGTTGAACAGTTACTAAAATGAGACAAGGGCAATGATATTATGGCAGTGGCTTTAATTCATCCTGTAGAGGAGAAGGAAGACAAACAGGATTTTCCTGAACCTATAAAAGAACTGCTTCAACAGTATACTGATGTTTTCAGTGATCCAAAGTCATTACCTCCTCGCAGACATATTGATCGTGCAATCAATTTAGTTCCTGGGGCTGTACCAGTGAACAATAGACCTTACAGATATTCTCCCTTACAAAAGGATGAAATTGAAAGACAAGTGGATGAGATGTTAAAGGCAGGTCTTATTACACACAGTTTGATCCCTTTTACCTCTCCAGTGTTACTAGTGAAAAAGAAGGATGGAACAATAAAAAGCAGATTTCCCTTGCCAGTCATAGATGAACTACTTGATGAATTGGATGGAGCAAAATGGTTTTCTAAACTGGATTTGAGAGCTGGGTATCATCAAATTCGAATGATACCTGAAGATGAATATAAAACAGCCTTCAAAACACATCATGGCCAATTCCAGTTTAGAGTGGTGCCCTTTAGACTAGCAACTGCTCCTGGCACTTTTCAATGTAACATGAACTTTCTGTTTCCTGGTAGAAAAAAGGTTCTATCATTTATGGATGATATTCTGGTTTCAGCAAGACCTTAGAAGATCATCTCAAAGATCTGAGAGAAGTGCTAACTGTTCTAAGAGAAAATCAGTTTTATGTAATGGAGAGCAAGTGTTCTTTTGGGCAACAAACTTTGGAATATTTGGGACATGTAATCTCTGACAAGGCACTAGTAGGGAAAAGCCTAGCAGCAGTGCGGGTTCTAGGTGTATCAGTAGCGCGGGGACTGGCGCTACTAATAAGGCGCTACAGCTAACTCGTAGGAGCAGCGCGTGCACTCCCGCGCTACTGATATACAAGTGTAGCAGCAGCGTTCTTACAGGGAGCTCGCTACTGCTAATAGATATAGCATGCTTCTCCTGTGCGCGCTACTGCTACTATCGCGCTGCTGCTAACTTTTCTCCACTCGCTACTGCTAATTTTAGTAGTTTTTGGTTTTTTCAGCATATTTGTTTTGTATTTGAACATGCTTTATAGAAGAATCTTTAGCACATACAAATGTCCTCATGATACACATACAAATGCCTGCGAGACCACAAATGTAATCATAGCATATACATAAAAATAGTCTCATCATAATCATCATCCAACACAAAGTGGTATCTTGTCATCATCTCGAAAATAGCGATCCATGCAAGTCTCGAATACTTGCAACTACAACGTCATCCATCTAAACAAAGGTATATGCAAGAAGAGCTATCATTATGAGTGAGAGCGGAACTATGTAGTACATGAGGTGGCGGTTACGAGTCCTCTCTCACGCTAGCGTGAACCTCAAGTAACTAGCTTCTCCTTCTTGTCTGCTTTTGAAGCCTTTACGGCTGGCGCCCGAGAACCCATTCACTTGCGCCTGACACTCATGCCACTCGTTGTACACCCCGGGAACCTTCCCTTTGTACACGACATAGCACTTCCATCTCGCCATCAAGAAACTAGGTACCTCTTAGAGATGCATGTTCATGAAGAGGATGTACAATCATATATATGCAACAAAATATACTAGAGCAACACCGAAAAAGAAAGGGTTAGCAACTAGATGCAACATACAGTATGCAAACTAATTAACTAGAGGTACGCAGGTCATCATACGCAAACTAACAAAGTAGTGTTACGCAAGTTCGGCAGGGACTATGGACATCACAAAGTTTCATCGCTACAAAAAGTATACAAGTTCAACCGACACATATGATCATCATCGGCATCATAAATCACTAGAAGTTCCATCATTCCATATCATCGAGGATGGACCCTAGATTCTTGAATGGCGTGAGGTCTAGATGTTGCATGCCTATGCGAGTTTGGACATCAGCTCGCGATATAGGGCCGTGGTGGAACACCCCATTCTCATTGATGACTTCTTTCATGATGATCGTCGCAATGTCACTTTGGATGAGAAAGAAGTCATCTCTAAGTTTATAATCCGCTTCTCCATGAGATTCTAGCCACTTGTGGATATGACCATCATTTCTGCTTCTCATGCGAAGCTTTTGGTGATCCGTGTTGAACTGAATCATGAGATGGACGATGTAGAATCCATCCTTCTTGATTGGTTTTGGGACATGGATGCAGGAGAAGTTAGTTTTATGCGCGAAACCCATCTTCTTGTTCCTTTGTTTCCTGATCTGCATGTGGCCACCTCTAATGCTGAAACCTTGGAGAGCATCATCTTGAAAATGCGTTATGTCGACTAGAGGGGGGTGAATAGGCGATTTTTCTGAATTCTTCATTGAGGAATTTGCCGGTGAGGAAATTCCTTAGCAAAGAACTATTAGCAGCGGAATAAGTACTCAGAAGTAAGCATAACAGAATACAAGCATGGTCATCATGATGAAATGAAGACTGGCACAGAGTACAGAAAGCGTAATCACAGGATAACACAAGATGAAGACAAACAGACTGAAGAAATTGAACTGAGGAAATTGAGAAAGTCTTCAGTCAAAGTCTTCAAACACAGATATGAACAAACACTCAACACAGTAATGAGGAAATGAAAGGGTTGAGGAAATAGAACCAGTTAGGTTGGTGAAGACAATGATTTGGTAGACCAGTTCCAACTGTTGTCTCAGTTGTACGTCTGGTTGGAGCGGCTGAGTATTTAAACTCGAGGACACGCAGTCCCGGACACCCAGTCTCTGAGCCGCAACTCAGGACACCCAGTCCTCACCGTATTCTCCTTGAACTAAGACCACGCAGGCCTCGTCCAATCACTCATGGTAAGTCTTCAGGCGACTTCCAAACCTTCACAGACTTGGTCACTCGGCAATCCACAATTCCTCTTGGATGCTCTAGACCTTGACGCCTAACCGTCTCGAAGAAGCACAGTCTTCAAAGGTAACTAGCGTCGGATCCACGCAGGATCAATTTCTTCAGTGATGCTCAATCACTTTGGGTTTGGAGGTGTTTGGGTTTTTTGGGATTTTCCTCACTCGATGATTTTCGCTCAAAGTCCTCGGAGGATGGGTTGCTCTCAAATGACAAGTGTCAAGTTCTCTCGGAGCAGCCAACCAGCTAGTGGTTGTAGGGGGCGGCTATTTATAGCCTAGGGAGCAGCCCGACATGATAAGACATAAATGCCCCTCAATGATATGACCGTTAGGTGGATAAGATATTTTGGGACAGCTGGCGCGCAGCACAGCAACGGTCGGAAATTTGACTCTCAAATTCATCAGGGCTATCATGTTCCTCACTGTGTAGGCAATCCACACTGGCGAATTCCTAACTCCTCAGTCAGAGCAAATTCATCAGCGACCAGAAGAACTTCGTCTCTATCACTGAAGAAAGTGACTGAACTGTATGAGATTTCCAAAGGCTTCACTCGAAGGGATTGGTAGGTGTAGGATTTTGAGTTGAGCATCACATGGAAATTTTCCCTTAGTATTTCCTCGACCCCCTTTAACAGTACGGTGTTTCCTATGACTCAAGAAAGAGAAAAACAAAACTACGAAAACGAAAGTCTTCGAGCTTCATATTCCTCGCATGAATATCAAGTCTTCACGGATACACCAATTTCTTCACTTTCAAAGTCTTCAGAATATCATAGTCTTCAGTTGAAGAACTTCATTTTTAGGGGTCGACTTTCTCTGTAAATATCAAACTCCTCATAGACTTATAGACCTATGTACACTCACAAACGCATTAGTCCCTTAACCTATAAGTCTTCAATACACCAAAATCACTAAGGGGCACTAGATGCACTTACACATCTAGAATATTCATTATGTGGGTGTAGTCTTTTTTCTCATATTCTCTGGAAGGGTCAAAATACACGGCGTGGGAGACTTGCGGGTAAAGAACGATAAGGACGGCACGCCCGTTGCTGCGGGGAAAAGACACCTCAAATTTTTCCCCATATGAGAGAAAAGGAATGATTGAAATGTACGAAAGGGTTGTCTGGAACTGACTTACTTTGCATGATAAGGCACGAGGACAATTTCCCGGTCCTTATTTTGTACCATGAAGTTTTGGAGGTACTCCCTAGCAGTTTCACGCTCAAAGTCGCCGAGACTCAAGAAAGACTCGTGCATGTAGTACGGATCCGCCACACAGATTTGCAAGACTTCTTCACTCTTCATGACGGAGCTCATATGTAGCGCAAAAAGGCGGACGATTGTAAAATCGAGCCGCCTTGTCAGAAACATCTCAAAGATATGGTCAAACCACAAGAAGAACACCTCCGCAGGCCGTGTCTCGACGTAGCACTTCCCCTCAGGCACACGAGCCACGTATGTCGGATATCCTGGATCCTTTGAGGCTAGTAGGCTTTTCTCAGTCGATAGCACATGGTCGTGCAGTCTCCTAAGATCCCCTGATAGTGCCTCCAGCGGTTTTGGTGGTAGCATCGACTCGCCCGTGAGATGGAACATGGCCGCACCTTTCATGGGTACACGCTCTTCAGAATGCATCATCTGGCTGCTTTGTGCTCTGGCTTGTTTGGAGGCAGTTATCTTCCCCGATCTCTTCCTCTCCTTTTTCTTGGGCACAACTTCCAGACCCTTCCTTAACCCCTGCCCCAGGGTTCCCGGGCTAAGCACTGTACGACCCCCGGCTAGTTGAGCCTGTGTTGAGGCAACATCTTCAAGCGTGTCATGTGAGAAATTCATGAAGAGAGACTTTTTGCAATCCTTCCAACGACCTTCCTGCCCGGGCATATCATCCATATCCTCATTAGCATTCTGATAGCCCGATTCGTCATATGGTTGACTCATCATATCTATGTCATAGTCATACGCATTTGTATTGAGGAAACCCATAGGGTCGACCTCTATCTCATCATCCATTCTCTGTTCTACAGGACCGATTACGTCAGCCAGTACTATTGCACCCCCTTCATCATGTCGTCCGCCGCTCTCACTCGGCACTACAAGAGCTGGTAATTGCGTAGGCGGGGTGGTGGTCTCCGCACATGCTTGTTGATGTGTGGTTATTGGTGTGCTCTCGGCCGGCTCGAGACGAGGCCATAGCAGCACCCAACCCTTGCAGCTTCCAATCTGCGGCGGGGTCTCGTCGTCCTCTCCCACATGCTGTACTAGAGGAGGGAACGCCTCGTGCCCCAATTTCACACTGGACAAGCTAACCCTGAAGTGCCTAGCGGGGATCGGCTGGTTGTGGAACGTGGGTTTCAAGGGGTTCAATATCATCCCCTTTCCCACGTCGACCTTCTGGCCTTTTATCAAGTAGAGTATGGTGCACGGGGTTTCTTCGCCCTGCAAACACATATGTCTGTGGTGTAAAACATCCGAAAGGCAACGAAAATGGAATATATATATATATATATATATATATATATATATATATATATATATATATGTTGGTGCGACATGTAATTACCGTGATGGCGTCGAGCTCAGCCAAAGACGAAGGCCCACCTAGCGCGCCAGAGACAGAGGACGGGCTGCTATGAGCGGGAGCGACCACGAGAGGAGGTCTGGTTGCGTGAGCAAGTGATGGTGCAGTGTTGTTGTTGTTCGTGGAGTTGCTCCTGACGAAACTGGGCATCGGGGAATCATGTACCGTCTTGTCTGGATTTTCCTTCGTCCAGTTGATGATAGTTGGAACCAAGTTAGTAGCAAAATCATTTTTGCAGGCAGTTACACCTGCATTGACTGCCTGCTGTAGCAACTCATTTTTCTCCTCAGCTGTTTTTTCCGCGTCCTCAGCTGCTTTTTTCTCGACCGCAAGCTTCACCTTCGCGTCGATGTCTGCCTGACTAAACTTCTTTTTTTGCTTCTTCGCCTCCGGGCCCTCATTGTAAAACACCTTCCACGTGGCGCCGTCTCCAGCGCCGTGCACACGACCATATTGCGGCCGCTGGCCCAAAGGGAGTCCCTTAAGTTCGTTCAAGGTTCGGTTGAGAGGGGTATCCCACTTGGGCCTCGTTGAAGAAGTAGGACTTTCGGCTGCAAGCTTGTGATGCTTCTCCAGTAGTCTAATCAATTTCCTCGTGATCTGGTCCATGTAAAAAATCTTTTTCTCCTTGTCCCACTTGTAGTGGGCCCTGATGAAGTCACGCTCCAAGGGGTTGGTGAACTTCACGAAGGGGTCAAGGAGACCCGCGACTTCACGTTCCGCGTCCTCCTTATCCCATATGGGCCTTTTACCGAGGTAGCCATGGCTTCCGAGGTGATGCTTCCCCGTGTTCCTTCGCTGAAGGCTCTTGAATTTCGCAGCCTTAGCCTTGGCTGCCTCGGTAGCGCAAGTGTCCTTGAACTTTTCGAACTTCTCTTCCGTAAGTGTCGGATTTTCCTCCAGAATCTTGGATAGGGGTTCCTCAGCCTCAATAGCTCGTTTCACCCTCCCTTTCCAGGAGGACAAATCATTGCTAAACATGCCCATGGCATGATTGTTAATCTTTTTCATCTTCGGATCATCCCACGGTTGTTCTATGCTATCATCCCGGTCGGGGAACTTGAATCTCTTGTGCAACTTCGTTAGGAGCAACTGCGTCAAATGTTCTTTACTCCTTAAGTCATCGTCGTTGATGCTTGCGCATTCCCGTAGGATGCATCCTACTTGGTTCCCATAGCACTTGCGAGGTTCTTCCGGCTCTAATGGCTCAAACTTGCCATGTGCCATCTTTGTGATCACAAGTCATCCAATCCCTAGTTTGTTATGTTTTCGTATCCTCTGCTTCTTATGCTTCCTCTTTTCGGTAGCGGCATCGGCGCCTGTACCTTCCACGCCGGTATCTTCCCCGCCGGTCTCGGCGCCGCCATTGGTGCCGACGCCGTCGGTGTCGAGGTCGGCGTCAGTACCATCATCGAGGCCGACCTGCAAACCTTGCTTAGCAGTCAAATAGTCAAGGTACTCTTGTTCACCCTCATAATCCATATCGTCTGCATATTGGTCAGAAGGCCCAGTTTCTTTGTTGTTCGACATGTTTCCTATGATTAAGTGTCCTTGTTTATTTCTAAAAGTATGAATAAATGAGAAATGACATAAAAAAGAAATCTATGTGCCAGCACTCGATATGCCAACTATGTAGCACAAATCATGCCTTTATTCACGGCAAATTTCGGCATGACCTTTGCTAAAAAAATTGACATATCGAGCGCCTGAAATTCACCAGAACGGAAATGAATCAACATTCCGGCGTAACATAGGCCACTCGGATCATTTACCAAAATTGAACCAAAACATCACATGTCCAAATGACATGTTCAAATTCCAAACATGACATGTCCAAAACATGACATATCCACATATCACATGTCCAGTTCAAATTTGCATATAAATTTAGCCTACCTAAATTTGCTTTAACAAGGGATGTTGATTTGGACAATTGCTTAAATGCTGCCTTTTCTTTTAACTACAATTGCTTAATCCTAAATTTCTGTCCTATTTTAAAACCTAGCTAAATTCATAACTAAATAGATAACCTAATTAACCTACTGCCCAAACTAAAACCCAAGTAAATTAACCAGAGAACCCTAGCTAGCAGAGAGAGAGGGGGGTTACAGAGGGTGCAGGGGCGAGGAGGCAGGCCCAACGACGGCCGAGGTTGGGAGGGGAGGAAGCAGATGAGGGAGGTGAGGGCTGACGGGTCGGGGGCGAGCGCGTCGGGGTCGGGGGCGAGCGCCGGGTCGGGGGCGAGCGCCGGGGTCGGGGGCGAGGGGGCCAGGTCGGGGGCAAGTGCCGGAGAGCGGCGGTGCGACGGGGGAAGAGAGAGTGGGGATTTGGGGGGAAAAGAGGCGGGATGAAGCAGGGAGAGTGAGAATTTTGGGTTAAGTGGACGTAGCAGTAGCGCATTTAGACAAAACACGCTGCTACTACCTTCACTAGATGTAGCGGTTTAGACAAAACGCGCTGCTACTACCTTCACTAGCTGTAGCAGTTTAGATAAAACGCGCTGCTACTACCTTCACTAGCTGTAGCGGTTTTATAAGGAAATCGCTACTGCTAGCTTGACTGTAGCTGTTTTATAAGGAAATCGCTACTGCCAGTTTTCCTTTTTCTTTTCCTTTATTTTCTCCCACTTTTATTTCCCGAGAGCAGTGAACGAAGGGAAGGCGATATATATTGCATCATTTGACGGTTAAATATGTATACAAAATAGGAACATATATATTACATCATTGGACCCATGCATAATAATGGCTAAGTGTGTATACAAAATTGGAACATATATATATATATATATATATATTACATCATTTGACCAATAACATACGGTTCCTCAGCGCTGACGTTTTCGTTTTTGAGTCAGCTTCTTTCCCTTCTTGTTCGTCGAAGAATAATTGAGCCCCTCATTGTGACTTTTCCTTTTCCATGGAGTACGATTTTTCTTAGGTAATGTAGTATTGGTTCTTCTTTTGACGTATACTTCATCATAATCGTCATCTTCCCTCATTGGGTTGCCGTACTGATCATAGTCTTCCTCATTGGCGACTCCATCCATTCCAACGATGTTGCTTTTGCCTCTCCTCACGACAACACGACTGGGATTGCATGGGTCGGTTATGAAGAAGCATTGTGTCACGTGCTTAGCGTGTACCCATGGCTCGTTTTTGGCGATAGCGTTCACGGTAGCGCTCTTGGCGTCGGGTATAGTCATGGTAGTGAAAATCTGGTTTTCTCTTTCGACATTCTTAGCCCATCTGACACGGAACATCGTCGTGTTGTGCAGTCCAGAGTAGTCAAGCTCCTAGATCTCCTCGACCCTTGCATAAAATCATTCAGTTGCGCCGTTGTCGCTGCCGGTCATGCATTCCATCGTCACCCCTGAGTTCTGATCATCACTGTCCATATCTTTGGCCTCCGTGTAGAACGTGTATCCGTTGATATCATATGCCTGATAGGTTACGAGTTTGGGCGAGGGGCCATGTGCTAAGGTGTATATGAGCAATCCGTCCTTAGAGCCCTCCTCCGGGGGATTAGCAATAATATGCTCTTTGAACCAATGTAGGAAAGTGGAGTTGTGCTCTCTAGTAACTTCGGCGTCTGTCCTGCATACCCCCCAGTCACGATACTTCTTTGCGATAATTTCTTTGTGCAGTGCCACGAAAGGATCTACCTCATCTAGGTGTTGTAACACTACCAAGTTTGCTCTGTCAAAGTCGCTGCGTCGATCTAAGTATGCCACGTGCAGTTCCCTGCGACCGTTGCAGTGACCTTCCCCTTCGAGCCTCCCATCGTGCTTGTTAACGGGCAAACCAACAGTAACACCAGGCGGCTGGTCTGCGCCATATAGAAAATTCTCACAAAAAGAGATGCACTCTTGTGTCACATAGCCCTTGACGATGCTTCCATCCGAACAGGACATGTTACGAACGAATCCTTTGATGATCCCATTCATCCTCTCAAACGGCATCATGTTGTGCAGGAATGACGGCCCCAGGTCTATTACGTCATCCACAATATGGACACACAGATGCACCATCACGTCAAAGAACGCGGGCGGGAAGTACATCTCAAGCTCGTTCAGTATCACAACGATCTCTTCCTGTAGCCTTCGGAGTTGCTTTACACTGATCGACTTTCGAGAGATGACGTCAAAAAAGTTGCAAAGACCAATAAGCGTGTCACGGATGTGCTTGTCCATTATCCATCTAAGGGCAACAGGTAGTATGTGCGTCATCATCACATGACAGTCATGGGACTTCATCCCGCTGAACCTTTTCTTGTCCGTGTCTAGATATCTGTTTATCTTCCCACAGTAACTGGAACTAACTTTTACTCTGATAAGGCACTTAAAGAATTGATCAATCTCAGCCTGACTTAAGGTGAAGCAAGAAGGGGGCAATAATCCTCTTTCTTTATTTTCTTGCCCTTCTTCTCCCATGCCTCTGTCTCTGTCTCTGTCTCGTCTGACATTTTACGGGGTGGCATGTGCAGATCTTCCCTGATTTTCAAATCTTGCAAGTCTTTTCTTGCCTTCGGCCCATCCTTGGTCTTATCCGGCATGTTCATCAGTGTTGCGAGCAAGCTCTCAAGGACATTCTTACAGATATGCATTTGATCAAGGGAATCAGGTGTATCGAGTTTGTGCCATTACTCCAAGTCCCAGAACACAGAGCTCGTCTTCCACACCTTCAGCAGCGGCTCCGGCGCCTTTCCCATCGTCTTTCCCGGCGCGGGGCACTCCTTCCAGTTTTTCAACAGCTCATCGATTTCGGCACCGCTCCGCTTACGTGGAGGTCCTTAATGCTCAACGTGACCATTGAATAGATCTCCACGGTTTCTCTACGGGTCGTCCTATTCGAGCCATCTTCGATGCCCCATGTACACGATTTTCCCAGACCCGCCATCTTTCCTTGACGTTAGCTGCTGAGACGTCGTATCATCCATGCACTACATGCATCCGCAATATCCATGGCACACCTGGCCTGCCACATATCCGTAACCAAGATAGTCCTGCACTGTCGTGATCAGCGCGGCTCTCATGTTGAAATACTCGCCTTTGCTGGCATCCCATGTCGTGGCCGGTGTTTTTCATAACGTGTCTAACTCCTCTTGAAGTAGCCCCAGATACAAATTAATATTATTTCCTGGTTGTTTCGGCCCTTGAATAAGCATGCTCATGTGAATGTACTTCGATTCCATGCACAACCAGGGGGGAGGTTGTACATCCATACAAACACGGGCTATGTGCTATGGTTGGTGTTTGATATGTCTCCGTCGTATCTACTTTTACAAACACTTTTGCCCTTGTTTTGGACTCTAACTTGTATGATTTGAATGGAACTAACCCGGAATGACGCTGTTTTCAGCAGAATTGCCATGATGTTGTTTTTTGTGAAGAAAACAAAAGTTCTCGGAATGACCTGAAACTCCATGGAATATCTTAGAATAAATAATAAAAAATCATCGCCAAAGATGAAGACCAAGGGGCCCACACCCTGTCCACGAGGGTGGGGGTGCGCCCTCCCCCCCTGGGCGCTTCCCCCTACCTCGTGGGCCCCCTGGAGACCCTCCGACGCCAACTCCAACTCCATATATTGGCTTTCGGGGGGAAAATCAGGGAGAAGAAATCATCGCGTTTTACGATACGGAGCCGCCGCCAAGCCCTAATCTCTCTCGGGAGGGCTGATCTGGAGTCCATTCGGGGCTCCGGAGAGGGGGATTCGTTGCCGTCGTCATCATCAACCATCCTCCATTACCAATTTCATGATGCTCACCGCCGTGCATGAGTAATTCCATCGTAGGCTTGCTGGACGGTGATGGGTTGGATGAGATTTATCATGTAATCGAGTTAGCTTTGTTAGGGTTTGATCCCTAGTATCCACTATGTTCTGAGATTGATGTTGCTATGACTTTGCTATGCTTAATGCCTGTCACTGGGGCCCGAGTGCCATGATTTCAGATCTGAACCTATTATGTTTTCATGAATATATGTGAGTTCTTGATCCTATCTTGCAAGTCTATAGTCACCTACTATGTGTTATGATCTGGCAACCCCGAAGTGACAATAATCGGGACCACTCCCGGTGATAACCATAGTTTGAGGAGTTCATGTATTCACTATGTGCTAATGCTTTGTTCTGGTTCTCTATTAAAAGGAGGCCTTAATATCCCTTAGTTTCCAATAGGACCCCGCTGCCACGGGAGGGTAGGACAAAAGATGTCATGCAAGTTCTTTTCCATAAGCACGTATGACTATATTCAGAATACATGCCTACATTACATTGATGAATTGGAGCTAGTTCTCTGTCACCCTATGTTCTGACTGTTACATGACGAACCGCATCCGGCATAATTATCCATCACTAATCCTGTGCCTACGAGCTTTCCATATTCTGGTTCTCTCTTATTTACTTTTCTGTTGCTACTGTTACAATCACTACAAAATACCAAAAACACTACTTTTGCTGTCTTTACTTTTGTTACCGTTACCACCACTATCATATTACTTTGCTACTAAACACTTTGCTGCAGATACTAAGTTTCCAGGTGTGGTTGAATTGACAACTCAACTGCTAATACTTGAGAATATTCTTTGGCTCCCCTTGTGTCGAATCAATAAATTTGGGTTGAATACTCTACCCTCGAAAACTGTTGCAATCCCCTATACTTGTGGGTTATCAAGACCTTTTTCTGGCGCCGTTGCCGGGGAGCATAGCTCTATTCTTTGAGTCACTTGGGATTTATATCTGTTGGACACTATGAAGAACTTGAAATACGCTAAGACAACAATTTATCCCTCAACTATGAGGGGAGGTAAGGAACTGCCATCTAGCTCTGCACTTGATTCACCTTCTGTTATGAGTAAGCTAGCGACACCTAAACATGCTTCTGCTATTCATTCCGATATGTCGCATGTTATTGATGATGCCACTTCTTCTATGCATGATACTTATGATGAAACTACTTCTATGCTTGATACTACTGTGCCCCTTGGTGAATTTCTTGATGAACAAATTTCTAGGTCTAGATAAAGAGAAATTATTGGATCTGAATACTATGATGAAAGTGATGATGAAGATATGCCTTCTATTCCTAAGGGTTACCTTTTTGATGCGGAATCTTCTGCAACTATTTTTGCTTGTAAAGATAGCTATGAACTTAAGAGGCTGCTAGTTAAATGGAGTAAAGAATCTCTTAGAGATAGAATGAAACCCGACCCTGCTTTTGCTACTTCACCTATCTGTGTTCCTGATAAGGATTATCATGAATTTTCTGTTGATCAGATATAATTACTTTGGTTGAATCTGATCCTTTTTATGGCTATGAATCTGAAACTGTTGTGGCACATCTTACTAAGTTAAATGATATAGCCGCCCTGTTTACTAATGAGGAGAGATCGCGCTACTTTTATATACTCAAAATATTTCCTTTCTCATTAAAGGGTGATGCTAAGATATGGTTTAATTCTCTTGATCCTAGTTGTGTGCGTAGTCCCCAGGATATGATTTATTACTTCTCCGCTAAATATTTCCCTGGTCATAAGAAACAAGCTGATTTGAGGGAAATATACAATTTCGTGCAAATTAAAGAAGAGAGTCTCCCACAAGCTTGGGGGAGGCTTCTCAAGTTACTTAATGCTTTGCCTGATCATCCTCTTAAGAAACCTGAAATACTTGATATCTTTTATAATGGACTAACCGATGCTTCCAGAGATTACCTAGATAGTTGTGTTGGTTCTCTTTTCAGGGAAAGAACACCAGATGAAGCTGAAATTCTATTGAATAATATGTTGACAAATGAAAATAATTGGGCACCTCCTGAGCCAGCTCCAGAGCCAATTACTGAGCCTATTCCTAAACCAACTCTGAAGAAGAGAGGTGTTCTATTTCTCAGTCCCGAAGATATGCAAGAGGCAAAGAAATCTATGAAAGAAAAAGGCATTAAAGCTGAAGATGTTAAGAATTTACCTCCTATTGAAGAAATACACAGTCTTAATTTACCGCCTGTTGAAGAAGTATATGATCTCAATCCTTTATTCACTGAAGAACCTCCTGATCCCGATATCCCGACACAGGTAGTAAAGGTAAATTCTCTCTATAGATATGATAAAGCTGAAGTCCCTCCTACTAAAATTGCTAGTCAGTGCTTGGATGAGTTTGATAACTTTATGTTTAAGCAAGATGACTTTAATGCTTATTTTGGTAGACAATTAAAACAAGATGCTTATATGATTAAACGCTTGGGTGATTATATGGCTAATATTAGAGGTGAACTTAAACTTGTTAGCAAACATGCTTCTATGGTTACCACTCAAGCAGAACAAGTACTTAAAGCTCAAAAAGAACTGCTTGATGAAATGAATAGTAAAAAATGATTATGATGTTAGAGTGGCTACTAGAATTGGTAGAATGACTCAGGAACCTTTGTATCCTGAAGGCCACCCTAAGAGAATCGAGCAAGATTCTCAGAGAAATAATATTGATGTACCTAGTTCTTCTAAAAGGAAGAAAAAGAAAAATGATAGGACTTTGCAAACTTCTAGTGAACCTATTGCTGAAACACCTGAGAACCCGAATGATATCTCTATGTATGATGCTGAAACACAATTTGGTAATGAACATGAACCTAGTGAAAATGTTAATGATGATGTTCATGATGATGCTCAACCTAGTAATGATAATGACGTAGAAGTTGAACCTGCTGTTGATCTTGATAACCCACAATCAAAGAATCAACGTTATGATAAAAGAGACTTCATTGCTAGGAAACATGGTAAAGAAAGGGAACCATGGGTTCAGAAACCCATGCCTTTTCCTCCGAAACCATCCAAGAAAAAGGATGATGAGGATTTTGAGCGCTTTGCTGAAATGATTAGACCTATCTCTTTGCGTATGCGATTAACTGATGTGCTCAAAACAAATCCTTATGCAAAGTATATGAAAGATATTATTACAAATAAAAGAAAGATACTGGAAGCTGAAATTTCCACCATGCTTGCTAATTATACTTTTAAGGGTGGAATACCAAAGAAACTTGGAGATCCAGGAGTACCTACTATACCATGCTCCATTAAGAGAAATTATGTTAAAACTGCTTTATGTGATCTTGGAACTGGTGTTAGTGGTATGCCTCTCTCTTTATATCGTAGACTTGACTTGAATAAGTTGACACCTACTGAAATATCTTTGCAAATGGCTGATAAATCAACTGCTATACCCGTCGGTATTTGTTAGGATGTTCCTGTTGTGGTTGCAAACGTTACTATTTTAACGGACTTTGTTATTCTTGATATTCCCGAGGATGATAGTATGTCTATTATTCTTGGAAGACCTTTCCTTAATACTGCAGGGGCTGTTATTGATTGCAACAAAGACAATGTCACCTTTCATGTTAATGGTAACGAGCATACGGTACACTTTCCGAGGAAACAACCTCAAGTTAATAGTATCAACTCTATTGGAAAAATTCCATCGATTATATTTGGAGGCTTTGAATTTCCTCTCCTTACTGTCAAGAAGAAATATGATATACTTATTATTGGGGATGTCCATATCCCCGTTGAGGTAACATAGTGTTATTCGAAATTTCTCCAGTTTCATGTTAATCGGAATGAGTTTGTTAACAAGACTTGATCAACCTTGTTAGTGGATTCTTTTTGATGAGCATGAGATGGATGAAACTAGAAGCACAACCTTCTGTACCCTCTTTATATTTTCTGTTATTTAGTAGAAACAAAGTAAAATAGTATTTTTTCTATCTGTTTCCTAATTTATCCGTGCAATAGAAAAATATCCCAAAAATAAAAGTCCTTAGAATGCCATGCTAATTTAATATGATTTTTTCGGGAATATTTGAGGATTTACTGTGCAAAAATTACCGCGGGGGGAGCTGCCACCTGGCCACGAGGGTGGAGGGCGCGCCCTACCCCCCTAGGCCGCCCCCTGCCTCATGGGCCCACGGTGGCCCTCCTCCACTTATCCCTTGTCACACGCAATATGCGACCCTATCCAAAAGGAACTCGAAGGTCCCACCAAGGATAGACTCGCATATTGAAACGCTTTTGCAAGGTGGATATCATTACATCAACATTACATAATAGATGGGGATACATACAAGAGGCATACAATGCCACACGAATACAACATCACAATACATGAGAGCAACATCCGACTACGGATGAAACACAAACAGAAACTCAAATGACATCCACCCTGCTAGCCCAGGCTGCCGACCTGGAACCTATCCCCTGATCGAAGAAGAAGCAGAAGAAGAACTCCAAACAAGCAAGCATCGCTCTCACATCATGATCATCGCATAACCTGTACCTGCAACTGTTATTGTAGTAATCTGTGAGCCACGAGGACTCAGCAATCCCATTACCACGGGTATCAAGACTAGCAAAGCTTAAAGGGAAAGGAAGGGGTAAAGTGGTGAGGCTGCAGCAGCGACTAAGCATGATATGGTGGCTAACATACACAAATAAGAGCGAGAACAGAGCAAAGGAACGGTCGTGAAGCTAGCAATGATCAAGAAGTGATCCTGAACTCCTACTTACGTCAAACATAACCCAAAACCGTGTTCACTTCCCGGACTCCGCCGAAAAGAGACCATCACGGCTACACACATGGTTGATGCATTTTAATTCGGATCTAGTTTCAATTTATCTACAACCGGACATTAACAAATTCCCATCTGCCTATAGCCACAGGCACGGCTTTCGAAAGATTATACCCTACAGGGGTGTCCCAACTTAGCCCATGACAAGCTCTCGCGATAAACGAAGGATATACCTTCTCCCAGGAAGACCCGATCAGACTCGGAATCCCGGTTTACAAGACATTTCAACAATGGTAAAACAAGACCAGCAAACCCGCCCGAATGTGCCGACAAATCCTGATAGGAGCTGCACATATCTCGTTCTCACGGCACACCGGATTGTCCAAACTTCCGGTAGGCCAGCCCAGAGTTGCCCCCGGTGACCACCGGCGGTTGACAGGTTGGACCAACACTCACGACGAGCACTGGCCCCGGGGGGTAAAATAAAGATGACCCTCGAGAGGGCGACTCCCAATGGAAAAAGGGCTAGGTGAGGCAAATGGTAAAACCAAGGTTGGGCCTTGCTGGAGGAGTTTTATTCAAAGCGAACTGTCAAGGGGGTCCCATAAATCACCCAACCGCGTAAGGAACGCAAAATTCGGGAACATAACACCGGTATGACGGAAACTAGGGCGGCAAGAGTGGAACAAAACACCAGGCATAAGGCCGAGTCTTCCACCCTTTACCAAGTATATAGATGCATTAATAATATAAGAGATATTGTGATATCCCATCATAATCCTGTCCACCATGGAGCAATCTTCAACTTCACCTGCAACTAACAACGCTATAAGAGGTGCTGAGCAAAGCGGTAACATAGCTAATCAATGGTTTGCTAGGAAGGGTGTCAAAGGTTAGAGGTCCATGGCAATTTGGAAGGCTTGAAGAGCAAAAGATAGGTAACGCAGCATAGCGATAGAACGAAGCAACTAGCATAGCAATGATAGTAGTGAGATCCAGGGTAGCGGTCATCTTGCCTGAAATCCTGCAAGGAAGAAGAACGAGTCCATGAAGAAGATGAAGCCACAAAGACGAACCAAGCGTAGACGAACGAATCCTCACGATCGCAACGAAACGGGAACTATCGAGAGGAAGCACACAACAAGGTAAACACACCACACATGAACATGACATGATGCTCAACCAAGTATGATGCAAGACAAGACTACATGAAGCTACTCATGGCAAGAGATGGTGCAAACAAGAGCAACACATCAAAGCAAGTTTAAATGAGGCCGGGAACAACATATAACAATTCCGATAAGTCCTCATGTGCAAATTTCGAAGTTGGTCCAGATCTGAATAAACCTTATATTCAAGTTGTTAAACAGCAAGTTAAGGTGAACCAATATGATCTACACGAGATTCTACTCAAGTTACATATAAAGTTCATTTAATTCGGAGCTACTGCCTAGAAGATATGAGCAAAACAAGTTAAACATGGCGTTGATGCAAAATGCACTCAAACATCAAGCAAACACCTCAAAACATGGATGCAACATGATAATATGAAACTACATGCAAAAACAAGCAAGTTTCATATAGAGCACACTCAAAACGGAGCAACGGTTCAACACACACACATGAAACAAGTTTAAAGGACAAGCTGTCCAAAACAGCAACTAGGCATATTGCAAGCATCAAAACAACCAGCTACAGTACCACAATATGAAAACAAAAGGCATGGGCATGATGTATAGGTAAAGCATTACAAAACATGAACACTGAGCTAACTCCAGAAATCACTAGAACATGCTCAAACACACATGGCAAGATTGCAAATAATATCAGTTCAGACTTTGCATAAAATAACATCAGGTTGCAATGTTTAGAGCTATCAAACAACATACTACATGAACTTAACATGGCAAACAAAGGCATGGCATGATACTACTAAATGCATAGAACAAAAGTCCTTTACTGATCATGAGCCAAAAAGGATCAGAAGATATGATGGCATCCATGTAAACATGGCAAGTTATATGACAGATTCATACATGGCAGGAACAACAATAAGTAGGCATGTTGGTGAGATTGTACCACTCACCACAGAGCAATACATTGCATGGCAAGGCAACCAACAGTAAGAAGACATGTTTGTGAAGCTAAGCATGGCAATAGCAAGCTCATAGGTGATGAGGACATGACTACCTTGGATACGACCAAAAATATTGCATACATGCATATTTGTCAGGTGATTTCTAGTGAAAACTATTCAATAATCTATTTATGTTATACAGAACAAAAATACTTCACACAGTTTTGTGTTTTGTCTAATTGCAGGTGTATGGGACATTTGTACAATTCACATATGAAGATAAGGGAGAAAGAGATGTTTAAGTGCTGTCCAAAAGTTCTCTCACGTCACTTTTGGGCCAAGAGAAGATAGAGTCCAAGTCTCTCATGTTCTGGATTCAGATTCGGACTGCACAGACATACCTGACTCAAAACGCCAACAACTTTTTCATACGGACTCTGAATTGGGTGATTTTTTTTGTTGGAATCTAGATTTTGTGCTATTTCCAGCCCAATTGGATTCACCTTCAAATTCGACCGGAGCATTGAGATATCGACGAAACAATCAGAGGCTGCAGCAGAATCCGAGTCAAACAACAACTCCAAAGGTGTTGCATCACCTCCACTTGGGCCCATGAGCCTTGTACGACCTAGGGTTGGTTTTAGGATGCCTTGGGATGTTCTCCCACCTCCTTGGCCGCCACCCCTTCCTCCTATATAAGTAGATCCATCTAGTAGCTTTTTCCTTGGGATTTGTTTAGTTAAAAGTTAGCCAACGCAACTTCGTGTACTTCGTTTGTGTCCAACGACCAGACCAATACCACTTTCGGATCCCCACCATTATCAATACTTCATCAATATTCGCAATATTCAGATCGCTTTATCATATTCTTGTTTGTTCTTCGATTGCTTGCAGGAATAGACCTTCGTGGTCAGGTTGATTGTGCTCCAGCGTGGTCAATAACCTCTCGGAGTTGGTTTAGCGATCGCTAAGGCGCAACGTCATACACGTTTGTAGTCGGATCGTCAAAGTCATCTTCACCAAATCGATAGTTCTCATCTCATCGAAAGATCGGGACACCTCCGACTCTATCAATAGGGTGCATGGATCACTAACAAAACACATGGAAACAACTGAACTTAATGTTAACAGGCTGACAGCAACATTATATAGCAACTTTGGAGCAAGATTACAACAAGCTACAGCAGGCTGTAAATGCAACCAGGGGCATGGATGGATAGGGCATGACATGTATAACAAAACACCCTTAGTGAACATCTCTAGATTATGCATAGAATGACTAGTAGGAGCAGGTTTACATAGCATCACGAAATAACAGATTCAGCCTAGCAAAACAGTAACAGCAAGTACACTACTAAACAAGCTTGATTCACTCACCACAAGTCATTGCATGACAAGATAAGCATAGCATCAGCAAGAAGACATGTTTATGAAGCTAACCAAGGCAAGAACAAGTTCATAGCATGCAAGGATCAACTACAACAACCTTGGCAAAATTGAATAACATGTAAATAATCTGCCAGGAAACATTTTGTAGCAAAAGTAGAGCACGAAAATGACATGATAGACTACTCCATAATTGCAACCGGGGGCACGAATGGCTAGAGAAAAACCATATGTTCAAAGCATCCTTACTGAAGTATCTCAAAATATGCATGGATCTCTCTGTAGCATCAAGTTTACATGGCATCAAAATAACAGCAGAACAGGGACTAAAAACAGCAACATTACGAAGCCTAGTTTGCATGCTTGTGCTAGTCACCACATTGATCACAAAAATACATGGCATACACCACTGTAAATATGGCATGGCATAATTCAAAACACATGTAGACATCAACCTCATAGGATGCACACATCAAACATGGTAAAAACGACAAATGAGCATGTTCTGTTAAGAAACAGGAACTAACATTATGAAGCACTCTTGCAACAATGATACAGGCATCAAGATGAGCTCAAATGAACATGATGCAATGGAATGACATGAAGTACTCGTTGAGACGAACAATTTGACATATTACACGCACAAAACGGAGTAGTATGCAGCAAGTTATGATGCGTTGAACATGGCATGATAATATGCAACAATTCGGGGACTTAGCAGATATCAGGAAAAAAAATAGAACGCGCGTCGGATAGCTATACGTCGCACTGAGCGGGGTTTATACAGGTTCTCACCATGGGCCAAGCCCAGCAGCAAAGGAAGCAGGCCGAGGAGACGTGGGCCGGAGCTGGGCCTGAGGAGGTCGTGTCCCACGAAGGCGAGCGGGAGGAGCAGCGCCTCTGCTCCCTCCCGAGCGGTGCCATGGCGACGGCGGTGGTCGGACGCAGCGACGGCGGGGCTGGGCGAAGTCCGGTGGGCTGCCGGAGGCCAAAACGGACGGATCCGGGGGCAGGGATCCCAGATCCGTCGACGGCGGCGGTCAACGGGGTTCCGCGGGGCAGCGAGACGAAACCTCCCGTGGCGGCGGCGGCGGTTGGGGAACTCCGGTGAGGGGCGGCGCGAGGCGTAGGGACGACGGCGAGACGGCAGGGCGGAGGAGCTGGCGGCGGAGGCTGCGGGGCTCCGGAGCGGGAGGTGCGGGAGCTCGCGGGGCTGCAGACAGCGAGGCGACGGCGGCCAGCCGGCGAGGTCCGAAGGATGGTGGTGAAGACGGTGGCGGGGCTAGATCCGGGCGGCGGCGGCGGATCTGGGCCCAGGCGGGCCCGCGATGGGCTTCCTCGGGCCGCGCGGTGGGGGAAACAGCGCCGAGACAGGTGGCGACGCGCGGTAGGTTGAGGGCGGCAGCGGAGGTGACGTGGCGGACGCTGATTGGTCGGAGTGATGTGGCGGCGGCGGTGGACATGTCCGGCGCGACGCGGACGCGTCCGGCGGTGCGGGGAGGAGTTTGCTAGGGTTTGGACTGCGCGAAAAATCCGGGAGGGGCACATATTTATAGATTCTGGGAGTTAGGAGAGTCCAAATGAGGAGCGGTTTTCGGCCACGCGATCGTGATCAACGGCAGAGAGCATGGAGGAGGTTAGGATGGGTTTTGGGCCAGTTTGGAGGGGTGTTGGGCTGCAAGACGAAAGGGGCTTTTACGGTTACCCGGTTAACCGTTGGAGTACCAAACGACCTCCAAATGGCACGAAACTTGATAGGCGGTCTACCGGTGCTATACCAAGGCCACTTGGCAAGCCTCGGTCCATTCCGAGAACGTTTAACACCCGCTCACAACGAAAGACAAAAAAGGGGACGCCGGAGGGCATAGGAGTGCCGGATTGCAAAACGGACAATGGAGAAAATGCTCGGATGCATGAGACGAACACGTATGCAATGCAATGCACATGATGACATGATAAAATGCAACACGCAAGCAAATGACATGGAAACTACGACAAATAACTGGCAGACACCTGGCGCATCGAAACCGGGGCGTTACAACACTCCTCCACTAACAAGAGATCTCGTCCCGAGATCTTAGGACCGAGACGGAAGGGAAAAGGGATGAGGTGAAACAAGAACTCAATAGAAGAGGCAAGGAATCGAGAGCATTCGAGAAGAAGAGAGGAACGACGGGAATGACGAGAATCGAAAGCTCACTGAAACAGATAGACTATGAAACCACTCCGGTTAGAACGAGATAAGAAATGAATAAGACTGAAAAGATTGAGGCAGCACTCCGGTTGAACCAGGAAAGAATAGAACACGAACTTCACCAGATGGAATGACACTTGGCGAGAAGAACATCGCAATACCTCCGGAAGAATTGAAAGAATTGAATGAAAAGAACTTAGAAGGAAGGATTGAACAGAGTTGTTGAGAAAATCAACAACGAAAGAATAAGCTTGTCGTGGACTTATGGATAACATCTCAGAAAATATGAGGTGATAACCAGCCGCAAACGGAAATGATTGGATAACTTAGAAGAACGAAGAAATACAAAACTCCACTTCAAAAGAATACAGAGAATTAATTGCACTTTGAGACGCGAGAAGAAAAGATGCTTAAACTCCTCCAACAAAATCTTGATGAGAACTCTTTAAGAATGAATTAAATCATGATGAACAACCATGAAGAACTCCGGTGACAAAAGGATGATGAGATAGAATGAAGGATGAAAAAGAAATAAGATATATGCCTTGCGATGATTGAGATGGAGGTTCCGAGGAGATGGGCGAGGGAAATTTGACCTCCATAAAAGAAAAGATGAAAACACTCGGAACTAGAATTTATTCATCAAGAACAAACTCCAAAGGAAAGGATTACTCACTTGGATGAAATAAGAATAAGATTTATTGTATGTTTATCCTTCATCAAATTAAATTGATGACAAGCAATGGATTTTGCATACTACTTATTATTCTTGAAAAGGATTAAGGGGAAATATGGCGCAAAACTTGAGAAAGTCTTCATGAACCACCGGTAGGATTCGAAAGAACAGATGGATTAATATGATAACAAAGGAAATGGAGTCTGAAGGAACCACCATAAGAATTCGAAAATGACTGATGAAAGAGAATGAATCACCGGGAAGAATTAGAGAAGCATGAAGATACTTGAGGGAATTAAAATGCAAGAGAACAAAGAGATCATGAGCTGATTAAAGAACACTTGAACGAAGCACCGGGATAACTGGATAACGGTAGCTGAAATGTGAGGGCAAAGAATTCTTCTGGAACGATGGCCTCCGGTGAAATTAACGGGGAAACAACTTCTGACATACTCTGGATGGGTAAGAAAAGGAATATCTGACAAATGGAATAATTTGAGAGGATAATACGAAGCTAGAACCATGGAACTTCACGAGAATAGACAAGATTTAGAGGAAAAACTCTTCTTCGGTCTTCAAATGACGACGAGAAACACCACCAAAATTACTGAGATACTCCGGAAGAATGAAAAGAAAAGAGGTTGAGCCAACAATGGAAAGAATTTGAACGAGATCTTGGAGAAGAAATGTGACTGATGGGATCCATTCTTACGTCACACTTTGAAAAGAATTGAGAATAGCTCCGGAAAAAATTAGAAGAGTCAGGTAAGATCCTAGGAAAAGACCTGTGGGTTAGGGCCCACTGAAGAGATAACACCATTGAAAAGGATTGTTGAAAAGATAGATGATGCACCGGAACAATTGAAATATTTGAATGAGGTGACAACCTCGAATTAATTCAAACACAGACGAATCTTCTGAGATGACTTGAACACTCCGTAAGGATAAACTGGCGAGAGACAAACGAGCAAGGAGAACACTTGATCCAAGGAAACGAATGTAATCACTACCAAAATTAGAATCGAAACCATCGAAGAAGAAAAAGAGATGAAGAATGGCGAACGAGACGAGGATTCACCGGTAGAAATAATTGAGGGAAGACTGAAGAAGCTCCACACGAAATGAAATTGATGGTCGAAAGAGACTCAAGCTCCAGGAAGAAAAAGGGTGGGAGGGCGGGAAAACAAAGGCAACTTGGGAGGGGGAACCGAAGAATAACTTGAAGAGAAGACACCGGTTGACATAATTGAGGAAAGAAAGCAAACTTCGCACGAGTAGGATGGATACTCGATTACGGACTCCGGCTCCGAGATGAAAAAGGGTGGGTGGGTGGGAAAAGAAAACAACTGAGGACAGAGAAACAACTTCATTGAGAGCGAACTGAGGATTGAACTCAAGATGAAGAGGGTCGAGTCGACTTGACGAGAAATGCACCGGATGAAAAGAGCTGAGAAACAACGATCGGAAAACCAACTGCGTGATCCTAAAGAAAATTTTTGAAGGGGAAGAGGAGTAATTCAAAACACCTACATCAAAATTTCTCACCAGAGCGACGAAGGGGCTGAGGAGTAAAAAGAATTCCTACTCTCCGATATAACTAGACTCCAAAAATAGTTTTCTTCTAGACTCAACAACGGCCAAACTACACGATCAAACAAGGGGGTTCCTAGGGTCGGTTGAGGCTCTGATACCAACTTGTCATGCCCAATATGCGACCCTATCCAAAAGGAACTCGAAGGTCCCACCAAGGATAGACTCGCATATTGAAACGCTTTTGCAAGGTGGATATCATTAGATCAACATTACATAATAGATGGGGATACATACAAGAGGCATACAATGCCACACGAATACAACATCCCAATACATGAGAGCAACATCCGACTATGGATGAAACACAAACAGAAACTCAAACGACATCCACCCTGCTATCCCAGGATGCCGACCTGGAACATATCCCCTGATCGAAGAAGAAGCAGAAGAAGAACTCCAAACAAGCAAGCATTGCTCTCGCATCATGATCATCGCATAACCTGTACCTGCAAATGTTGTTGTAGTAATCTGTGAGCCACGAGGACTCAGTAATCCCATTACCATGGGTATCAAGACTATCAAAGCTTAAAGGGAAAGGAAGGGGTAAAGTGGTGAGGCTGCAGCAGCGGCTAAGCATGATATGGTGGCTAACATACGCAAATAAGAGCGAGAAGAGAGCAAAGGAACGGTCGTGAAGCTAGCAATGATCAGGAAGTGATCCTGAACTCCTACTTACGTCAAACATAACCCAAAACTGTGTTCACTTCCCGGACTCCGCCGAAAAGAGACCATCACGGCTACACACACGGTTGATGCGTTTTAATTCAGATCTGGTGTCAATTTATCTACAACCGGACATTAACAAATTCCCATCTGCCTATAACCACAGGCACGGCTTTCGAAAGATTATACCCTGCAGGGGTGTCCCAACTTAGCCCATGACAAGCTCTCGCGATCAACGAAGGATATACCTTCTCCCAGGAAGACCCGATCAGACTCGGAATCCCGGTTTACAAGACATTTCGACAATGGTAAAACAAGACCAGCAAAGCTGCAAGAATGCGCCGACAAATCCTGATAGGAGCTGCACATATCTCGTTCTCAGGGCACACCGGATTGTCCAAACTTCCGGTAGGCCAGCCCAGAGTTGCCCCTGGTGACCACCGGCGGTTGACAGGTTGGACCAACACTCACGACGAGCACTGGCCCGGGGGGGGTAAAATAAAGATGACCCTCGAGAGGGCGACTCCCAATGGAAAAAGGGCTAGGTGAGGCAAATGGTAAAACCAAGGTTGGGCCTTGCTGGAGGAGTTTTATTCAAAGCGAACTGTCAAGGGGGTCCCATAAATCACCCAACCGCGTAAGGAACGCAAAATCCGGGAACATAACACCGGTATGACGGAAACTAGGGCGGCAAGAGTGGAACAAAACACCAGGCATAAGGCCGAGTCTTCCACCCTTTACCAAGTATATAGATGCATTAATAATATAAGAGATATTGTGATATCCCAACATAATCCTGTCCACCATGGAGCAATCTTCAACTTCACCTGCAACTAACAACGCTATAAGAGGTGCTGAGCAAAGCGGTAACATAGCCAATCAATGGTTTGCTAGGAAGGGTGTCAAAGGTTAGAGGTTCATGGCAATTTGGAAGGCTTGAAGAGCAAAAGATAGGTAACGCAGCATAGCGATAGAATGAAGCAACTAGCATAGCAATGATAGTAGTGAGATCCAGGGTAGCGGTCATCTTGCCTGAAATCCCGCAAGGAAGAAGAACGAGTCCATGAAGAAGATGAAGCCACGAAAACGAACCAAGCGTAGACGAACGAATCCTCACGATCGGAACGAAACGGGAACTATCGAGAGGAAGCACACAACAAGGTAAACACACCACACATGAACATGACATGATGCTCAACCAAGTATGATGCAAGACAAGACTACATGAAGCTACTCATGGCAAGAGATGATGCAAACAAGAGCAACACATCAAAGCAAGTATAAATGAGGCCGGGAACAACATATAACAATTCCGGTAAGTCCTCATGTGCAAATTTCGAAGTTGGTCCAGATATGAATAAACCTTATATTCAAGTTGTTAAACAGCAAGTTAAGGTGAACCAAGATGATCTACATGAGATTCTAGTCAAGTTACATATAAAGTTCATTTAATTCGGAGCTACGGCCTAGAAGATATGAGCAAAACAAGTTAAACATGGCATTGATGCAAAATGCACTCAAACATCAAGCAAACACCTCAAAACATGGATGCAACATGATAATATGAAACTACATGCAAAAACAAGCAAGTTTCATATAGAGCACACTCAAAACGGAGCAACGGTTCAACACACACACATGAAACAAGTTTAAAGGACAAGTTGTCCAAAACAGCAACTAGGCATATTGCAAGCATCAAAACAACCTGCTACAGTACCACAATATGAAAACAAAAGGCATGGGCATGATTTATAGGTAAAGCATTACAAAACATGAACACTGAGCTAACTCCAGAAATCACTAGAACATGCTCAAACACCCATGGTAAGATTGCAAATAATATCAGTTCAGACATTGCAGAAAATAACATCAGGTTGCAATGTTTAGAGCTATCAAACAACATACTACATGAACTTAACATGGCAAACAAAGGCATGCCATGATACTACTAAATGCATAGAACAAAAGTCCTTTAATGATCATGAGCCAAAAAGGATCAAAGATATGATGGCACCCATGTAAACATGGCAAGTTATATGACAGATTCATACATGGCAATAACAACAATAAGTACGCATGTTGGTAAGCTTGTACCACTCACCACAGAGCAATACATGGCATGGCAAGGCAACCAACAGTAAGAAGACATGTTTGTGAAGCTAAGCATGGCAATACCAAGCTCATAGGGTGCATGGATCACTAGCAAAACACATGGCAACAACTGAACTTAATGTTAACAGGCTGACAGCAACATTATATAGCAACTTTGGAGCAAGATTACAACAAGCTACAGCAGGCTATAAATGCAACCAGGGGCATGGATGGATAGAGCATGACATGTATAACAAAACACCCTTAGTGAACATCTCCAGATTATGCATAGAATGACTAGTAGCAGCAGGTTTACATAGCATCACGAAATAACAGATTCAGCCTAGCAAAACAGTAACAGCAAGTACACTCCTAAACAAGCTTGATTCACTCACCACAAGTCATTGCATGACAATATAAGCATAGCATCAGCAAGAAGACATGTTTATGAAGCTAACCAAGGCAAGAACAAGTTCATAGCATGCAAGGATCAACTACAACAACCTTGGCAAAATTGAATAACATGTAAATAATCTGGGAGGAAAGTTTTTGTAGCAAAAGTAGAGCATGAAAATGACATGCTAGACTACTCCATAATTGCAACCAGGGGCACGAATGGCTAGAGCAAAACCATATGTGCAAAGCATCCTTACTGAAGTATCTCAAAATATGCATGGATCTCTCTGTAGCATCAAGTTTACATGGCATCAAAATAACAGCAGAACAGGGACTAAAAACAGCAACATTACGAAGCCTAGTTTGCATGCTTGTGCTAGTCACCACATTGATCAGAAAAATACATGGCATACACCACTGTAAATATGGCATGGCATAGTTCAAAACACATGTAGACATCAACCTCATAGGATGCACACATCAAACATGGCAAAAACGACAAATGAGCATGTTCTGTTAAGAAACAGGAACTAACATTATGAAGCACTCTTGCAACAATGATACAGGCATCAAGATGAGATGAAATGAACATGATGCAATGGAATAAAATGAAGTACTCGTTGAGACGAACAATTTGACATATTACACACACAAAACGGAGCAGTATGCAGCAAGTTATGATGCGTTGAATATGGCATGATAATATGCAACAATTCGGGGACTTAGCAGATATCAGAAAAAAACAGAACGCACGTCGGATAGCTATACGTCGCACTGAGCGGGGTTTATACGGGTTCTCACCATGGGCCAAGCCCAGCAGCAAAGGAAGCAGGCCGAGGAGATGTGGGCCGGAGCTGGGCCTGAGGAGGCCGTGGCCCACGAAGGCGAGCGGGAGGAGCAGCACCTCTGCTCCCTCCCGAGCGGTGCCATGGTGACGGCGGTGGTCGGACGCAGCGACGGCGAAGCTGGGCGAAGTCCGGCGGGCTGCCGGAGGCCAAAACGGACGGATCCGGGGGCAGGGATCCCAGATCTGTCGACGGCGGCGGTCAATGGGGTTCCGCGGGGTGGCGAGACAAAGCCTCCCGTGGTGGCGGCGGCGGTTGGGGAACTCCGGTGAGGGGCGGAGCGAGGCGTAGGGACGACGGCGAGACGGCAGGGCGGAGGAGCTGGCGGCGGAGGCTGCGGGGCTTCGAAGCGGGAGGCGCGGGAGCTCGCGGGGCTGCGGACGGCGAGGCGACGGCGGCCAGCCGGCGAGGTCCGAAGGACGGCGGCGAAGACGGCAGCGGGGCTGGATCCGGGCGGCGGCGGTGGATCTGGGCCCGGGCGGGCCCGCGATGGGCTTCCCTGGGCCGCGCGGTGGGGGAAACGGCGGCGGGACAGGTGGCGACACGCGGTAGGTTTAGGGCGGCGGCGGAGGTGACGTGGCGGGCGCTGATTGGTCGGAGTGATGTGGCGGCGGCGGTGGACATGTCCGGCGCGACGCGGACGCGTCCGGCGGCGCGGGGAGGAGTTTGCTAGGGTTTGGACTGCGCGAAAAATTCGGGAGGGGCACATATTTATAGATTCTGGGAGCTAGGAGAGTCCAAATGAGGAGCGGTTTTAGGCCACGCGATCGTGATCAAACGGCGGAGAGCATGGAGGAGGTTAGGATGGGTTTTGGGCCAGTTTGGTGGGGTGTTGGGATGCAAGACGAAAGGGGCTTTTACGGTTACCCGGTTAACCGTTGGAGTACCAAACGACCTCCAAATGGCACGAAACTTGACAGGCGGTCTACCGGTGCTATACCAAGGCCACTTGGCAAGCCTCGATCCATTCCGAGAACGTTTAACACCCGCTCACAACAAAAGACAAAAAAGGGGACGCCGGACGGCATAGGAGTGCCGGATTGCAAAACGGACAACGGAGAAAATGCTCGGATGCATGAGACGAACACGTATGCAATGCAATGCACATGATGACATGATAAAATGCAACACGCAAGCAAATGACATGGCAACTACGGCGAATAACTGGCAGACACCTGGCGCATCGAAACCGGGGCGTTACATACCTGCACCCATCTTCTTCCTCTGCCTCACACAAACACGAAAAACCAACTCAAGCACGAGTTCCAGCCCCTCTTGCTATGATTTTCGATCTCCTTGCTCAAAGCACCTCTCGCAAAACTGCTTGGGGAGATTGTTCCTTGGTATGTGACTCCTCCATTGGTCCAATTAGTTTTTGTTCTAGTGCTTTATTCATTGCAAATTTATGCTGCATAGGCGACCATGTTCTTGAGCTTGCATGTCAAATTTATATGGTTCCAAGTAGTTCTAATGCTTGATTTAGGCTCTAGGCACTTGTGGGAGTAGTTGCTATCAATTTTATGGAAGTTGGTTCACTTTTATTTGAAGTTACTAAAAATTTCAGATTGTTTCAGAAATAATGAAGAGACTTTTGAGGGGCTCGTCGAGCTGAAGCTCGAAGGAAAAACAAAAGGAAGAAGAGTAGAAGCCCAAATTTAATTTGCCTCGCACCACGGAGATCCGGCCGTGTGAATGGCCTTCCGATGACTTCTTGAGGAGAGCCAGGATTTATGAGGATTTCTATTTATTGATTGAGAATGCTGGCCTAATCGACTTCCTCCGCAACCAACGTCATCAGTATCTCTTACTCACAAATACTTTTGTGCAAAACTTCTACTTTTTCCCTAAGAAATCACCTCCATCAGTAGAGTTTTATTTATATGATGTTGTTAAGGAGATGACATTAGCTGAATTTTGCGAGGTTTGCAAAATACCCTTTGAGGGAACCTTGGATGAACCACACCATAACGAAGTAGAAGCTTTTATTAACACTATCACTGTGGGAGAAACCAGGAAGGTTTTTTATGCAAGGATTACTAGCATACATTTTCCTGTTTTACGCTACTTTGCCTTATTTGCTAGTCGTTGCTTGATTGGTCGCGGGAACTGTGGAAACCTTAGTGTTCCTGATATTAGCATTTTGTTCCATGGTTTATACCGCAATAACTCTGTTAGTATGGGTGGAATTCTTGCTAGGTGGTTGATTCTGAACCGTATTAAGGGCCCCATCTTTGGAGGCATTTATGCTTCACGCCTAGCTGAATATTTTGTAATGCCTATTAGGCATGAGGAGAAAGAGGAAACATCGTTGCCCCGTGCTTATTTAGATTATAAGAGTATGCTAGCGCATGACTTTCTTGTTAAGATCGTGAAGGGGAGCTCAAATATAAGTTGTACTTTGATAAACATCACCATGAGACTATTACTTTGCCTGCTCCCTCTTTGTTTAACTTGTCTGCAGATCCTCACATTGTTCCGTGGGCGGCCGTTCAAGCATATCGGAATCCTGCACCAGCCCCGGAACTGGCGCCACAAGATGAGCCTCCACGACAGTCTGTTTATTCTTGGGATCCAGAGGTGGCTGCCAGCCAGTGGCAGTCAGAGTCTTCTTCATCGCAGTACGACCCGAGCTACACCTACGGGTATCCGACAGGCTATCCCTGGCAATAGACCAACTTAGGCCAAAAGCCTAAGCTTGGGGGAGTACGTATTTCTCACCGACATTACATTCATGTTCACACACACCAATTGCTAGATGTCGGTGCTCATACTCTTTCACTGTAATATCCATGCTAGTTTATTTTCTTTTTCCGGCTTTCTTCTGGTGTGTTTAATAAAACCTTAAGAAAAACAAAAAAAATTAGTAGTAGTTTATTTCTTTGTTGTAGTAATTAAAAAAGGAAAACCCAAAAATATTTCCCGTTCTTCTTTTGCTTGTTGGGAGCTTTCCCGTGTAAATAGTTTTTATTTTTTTTCTTTTCTTTGGGGGTCAGTAGGACAAGACCATGATTAAATTGTTGAAGTGGCTCTTATATGCATCATTGTAGATTTAACCAAGAGCCCATATTGCCGTGTCTTCTCCTGTTTGTTGAATACTCACAGATTCCAGCTTAGTCCAATGCACGTGCACTCTTATTATTATTCACACCGTTCGGTCATGCAAGTGAAAGGCAATTATGATGATATATGATGGAATGACTGAGGTGGGAAAAGCTGGTATGAACTCGACCTCTCTTGTTTTTGTAAATATGATGAGTTCATCGTTCTTGATTCAGCTTATTATGAATAAACATGTTTGCAATGACAATTAGAGATCATAGTTGCTCGTGCCATGCCTGATTAGCTATGAGTTATAATGGTTTACCTTGCGTGCCAACATGCTATTAAAATGGTTGTGATGTGGTATGATGGGGTGGTATCCTCCTTTGAATGATTTAAGTGACTTGACTTGGCACATGTTCACGCATGTAGTTGAAACAAATCAACATAGCCTTCATGATATTTATGTTCATGGTGGATCATATCCTACTCATGCTTGTATTCAATGTTTATTAATTTTAATGCATGTTCATGACTGTTGTCGCTCTCTAGTTGGTCGTTTCCCAGTCTTTTGCTAGCCTTCACTTGTACTAAGCAGGAATACTTCTTGTGCATCCAATCCCTTAAAACCCAAAGTTATTCCATATGAGTCCACTATACCTTCCTATATGCAGTACCACCTGCCGTTTCAAGTAAATTTGTATGTGCCAAACTCTAAACCTTCAAATAAACATTCTGTTTTGCATGCTCGAATAGCTCATATGTCAACTAGGGCTGCCCTTATCTTTCGTGTTAGGCGGGTTATTCTCAAGAGGAGTGGACTCCTCTCCTCATTCACGAGAAAATGGCTGGTCACCGGGATGCCCAGTCCCATGATTTATGCAAACTAAATCAAAATAATTGCAAACAAAACTCCCCCTGGGACCCGTTGAATGTTGGAGGCACTCGTTGTTTCGAGCAAGCCATGGATTGATGCTTGTGGAGGAGAGGGAGTATAAACTTTACCATTCTGTTTGGGAACCGCCTATAATTTGTTTAGCATGGAAGATATCGTCATCTCTTAGTTGTTATGTTGATAATGAAAGTATGTTGCTCAAAATATAATTTATCTCTATTTCAAAGCCGAGCTCTGGCACCTCTACAAATCCCTGCTTCCCTCTGCGAAGGGCCTATCTATTTACTTTTATGTTGAGTCATCACCCTCTTATTAAAAGCACTAGCTGGAGAGCACAACTGTCATTTGCATCCTTTACTGTTAATTTATATCGGGTATGACTATGAATGGATCTCTTTTACCATGAATTACAATGTCTAGTCAGTCCTTGATCTTTGAAGCTGCTCTGCATTTATGTTTTACGGTCTCAGAAAGGGTTAGCGAGATACCATCTTGTTATATCATATTATGATTGTTTTGAGAAAGTGTTGTCATCCGAGATTTATTTTTATGGCTTGCTAGCTGATTATGTTATTGATATGAGTAAACATGAGACCTAGGAGTTATTGCAAATGTGGTTAGTTATGATCTTTGCTGAAAACCTGAATGCTGGCTTGACATAGGTACAACAACAAGAGCAAACAGAGTTTGTAAAAGTTTTTCTTTTTCTCTTTCAGTTTGTCAACTGAATTGCTTGAGGACAAGCAAGGGTTTAAGCTTGGGGGAGTTGATACGTCTCCATCGTATCTACTTTTCCAAACACCTTTGCCCTTGTTTTGGACTCTAACTTGTATGATTTGAATGGAACTAACCCGGACTAACGCTGTTTTCAGCAGAATCGCCATGATGTTGTTTTTTGTGCAAAAAACAAAAGTTCTCGGAATGACCTAAAACTCCACGGAATATCTTAGAATAAATAATAAAAAAATCCTCGCCAAAGATGAAGACCAGGGGGCCCACACCCTGTCCACGAGGGTGGGGGGCGCGCCCCCTACCTCATGGGCCCCCTGGAGACCCTCCGACGCCAACTCCAACTCCATATATTGGCTTTCGAGGAGAAAAAAATCAGGGAGAAGAAATCATCGCGTTTTACGATATGGAGCCGCGGCCAAGCCCTAATCTCTCTCGGGAGGGTTGATCTGGAGTCCGTTCGGGGCTCCGGAGAGGGGGATTCGTTGCCATCGTCATCATCAACCATCCTCCATCACCAATTTCATGATGCTCACCGCCGTGCGTGAGTAATTCCATCGTAGGCTTGCTGGACGGTGATGGGTTGGATGAGATTTATCATGTAATCGAGTTAGCTTTGTTAGGGTTTGATCCCTAGTATCCACTATGTTCTGAGATTGATGTTGCTATGACCTTGCTATGCTTAATGATTGTCACTAGGGCCCGAGTGCCATGATTTCAGATCTGAACCTATTATGTTTTCATGAATATATGTGAGTTCTTGATCCTATCTTGCAAGTCTATAGTCACCTACTATGTGTTATGATCTGGCAACCCCGAAGTGACAATAATCGGGACCACTCCCGGTGATGACCATAGTTTGAGGAGTTCATGTATTCACTATGTGCTAATGCTTTGTTCCGGTTCTCTATTAAAAGGAGGCCTTAATATCCCTTAGTTTCCAATAGGACCCCGCTGCCACGGGAGGGTAGGACAAAATATGTCATGCAAGTTCTTTTCCATAAGCATGTATGACTATATTCGGAATACATGCCTACATTACATTGATGAATTGAAGCTAGTTCTGTGTCACCCTATGTTATGACTGTTACATGACGAACCGCATCCGCCATAACTATCCATCACTAATCCGGTGCCTACGAGCTTTCCATATTCTGGTTCTCGCTTATTTACTTTTCCGTTGCTACTGTTACAATCACTACAAAATACCAAAAACACTACTTTTGCTTTCTTTACTTTTGTTACCTTTACCACCACTATCATATTACTTTGCTACTAAACACTTTGCTGCGGATACTAAGTTTCCAGGTGTGTTTGAATTGACAACTCAGCTGCTAATACTTGATAATATTCTTTGGCTCCCCTTGTGTCGAATCAATAAATTTGGGTTGAATACTCTACCCTCGAAAACTGTTGCGATCCCCTATAATTGTGGGTTATCAGTGTTCTGGTTGCCAAACGGTTTCATGCCATCGGTACACGCACCGAGCACGAGGTTCCTTGCATCACATTCAAAATACCAATAGAAGCTGTTCAACGCTCTCCACTGGCTTCCATCCTTGACGTGTCTCAGCTTTGGATCATCTCCATCATCTTGCTTCTTCCACTCCGCGTGCCAGCGCATTAGCTTTGCTTCCTTGGGATCTACAAAATACCTCTGGAGACGGGGAGTGATCGTTAAGTACCATACCACCTTCTGGGGACATTTCTTTCCAGCCTTCTTGTATCGAGAAGCATTGCACACCGGACAGCTTGTTTTTTCCGCGTGCTCCTTCCAATAAATTATGCAATCGTTGATGCATGCATGGTATCTAATGTGTGGCAGATCAAGAGGGCACACGATCTTCTTGGCCTCATCAACACTACTAGGACATAGATTACCCGCGGGAAGAACATCCTTTAGGTACTTGAGATGCTCATCGAGGCTACTGTCGGTCCATTTGTTTTTAGCCTTCATCTTCAGGAGTTGGAGCATGAAACTCAAGCGGGTCACCTCAGGATTGCAACCATCATACAATCGAGTGTTCGAGTCTACCACCAGTTGCAACAGCTTAGCCTCCTCTCTAGAAGTAGCTCTCTCAGTACTCGTCTCCTTGCGAAGCAATGCTTGAACATGAGGGTCCCGCACAATTGAACTTAGTACCGACGAACTCTGCTACATGGAGTCCATGTCGTTCTCTCCGCCACCATGTCCGGCCCCTTCTCCGCCGCCATGTCCGGCCTCTTCCCCGCCGCCATTATCGATCATCTCTTTGTCTTGCCCTGTGTCATCATTGCCTGCCCCGTCAGCATCCTCAACATCGTCATCCTCATCTTCAAATATCCACCGAGTATAGCCATCCATGAAACCAGTCATGAGCAGGTGCGCTTCGACATGACCATCGTCATGGGGGTCGAGCCAAACTATTCCTTTGCATTTTCGACACGGACATAAAACCTTTGTCCGCGTATTTTCTTTCATGTCCTGCATCGCCGACCGCAACCACCTGTCCACCATCGTTCCACTAACCATCGTCAACTCTGCACGGTAATAATAAACAAATTGATTATAAAAATGCGTGCATGCATCAAAGTCATACAAAAATTCGGCATGACCTTCCTTAAAAATAGGACATATATAGATCTAGAGTTTGCCCGGAATTCGCCAAAACGGAAATAAATTGACATTTCGGCAAAACATAGGCAACTCAAAAGCACAATTTGGCATCAACTCATGCCACGCACACAATTTCCATAAACATATCACACACACATAAACATATTTCCATTTTTCAAAAGCATGAAATTTTAATCACCTCTATCTCGAGATCGAGCACACGGTGGAGATGATGATGTAGGGAGATCAAAAGTGCACAAAGCTCTTCTTAACAAAGATAGATCTAGTTAGGGGGCAAATAGGTCACTTAACTAAATGCTACATCTACCTAGCTACCTAATTTGGGAGGAGACAACTTCAACTAGTGGAGGGGGAAGGAAAAAGAGAAAGGAGATGCATTAATGGAGGTGGTGTAGTTAGGTAGGAGTAATGAAGAGAGAGAAAGGTAGGTAGAAGAGGGAGAGTAATGGGGGAGAAGTATTGAGGAAGAAGAAGAGTGAGAGTGGGAGAGGTAGGAGAAAGGGAGATGAGGGGGAGGGGGAGGACGGGTGGGGAAAAGGTGGTGGGTGCGGATTAGCAGTAGCGCGGGACGTAAAACGCGCTGCTGCTACTTTCTTAGCAGCAGCGCGCTTTCGGTATAGGCGCTACTGCTAACCGGGACCGAAAGTGTGCCCAATTTGAAAAATAGCAGCAGCGACCTCAGAAAAACCGCGCTACTGCTACAGATATAGCAGTAGCGCGGCTCGCGGCACCGCGCTGCTGCTAAATGGAGTTGGGTGGGCACTGTCGGTCGATATTTGTAGCAGCGCGGGTTACACCGAGCGCGCTACTGCTAAACACTTGTCAGTAGTGGGTTTTCCACACCCGCGCTACTGCTAATTAGCAGCAGCGCTACTTTTTGAGCCGCGCTGCTGCTAAGATTCTGTGTATAGGGTTTTCCCTAGTAGTGAGGGGGTGGCAACTGGTCCATCTAAAACTGCTGCAATGTTGGATTGGCCTGTACCCAGCAATGTCACTGAGCTTAGAGGATTTCTAGGACTAACTGGATATTATAGAAAGTTTGTCCATAACTATGGGATTATTGCAAAACCCTTGACACTATTGTTGAAGAAACAATCCTTTCTTTGGTCAGAAGAGGCACAGGCTGCTTTTGAGCAACTAAAGCAAGCTATGGCCTCTACTCTAGTGCTAGCTCTCCCTGATTTTGACAAACAATTTTGTGTGGAAACTGATGCATGTGATTCAGGAGTTGGAGCTGTGATTGCTCAAGAGGGGCACCCTGTGGCTTATTACAGCAAAGCTCTAGGTCAGAAAAATCAGAAGCTGTTCATTTATGAAAAAGAGTTTTTGGCTATTATGATGGCTATTGATAAGTGGAGATCTTACTTGTCTAGAGGCCCTTTTGTGATTAAACCAAATCACTAGAGCTTGTGTCATTTGGGGGATCAAGTGTTAACTTCTGAACTGCAGAGAAAAGCAATGACAAAGCTAGTAGGGCTACAGTTCACAATTCAGTACAAAAAGGGAGTGGAAAACACTGTGGCAGATGCCCTGTCTAGAGTAGCTCACTTGTTTCTAGTGCAGGCTATATCTACTTCACAACTAGTTTGGATTCAAGAAGTCTTAAATTCTTATTCTGTAGATCATGTAGCTCAAGACATGCTACAGAAGCTGGCCCTAGATTCAAAGGCCTGTCATGGGTTTACTTTACAGGAGGGAATTCTGAAAAACTATGACAAAATCTGGATTGGAGCTAATGTGGGCTTACAGACCAGACTGATATAGGCATTTCACTCTACTCCCGTGGGAGGTCACTCTGGAATTCGTCCTACATATTTCAGGGTCAAGCAGCTTTTCAGTTGGCAGGGTATGAAAACTGATGTGGAGAACTTTGTGAAACAGTGTGCTATATGCCAACAAGCAAAGCATGAACTGTGCAAATATCCTGGATTACTCCAACCTTTACCAATACCTGAAGGGCCATGGCAGTCCATCAGCATGGATTTCATTGAAGGACTGCCCAAATCTGAGGGGTATAGCTCCATTTTGGTGGTGGTTGATAGGTTTACTAAGGTCAGTCACTTTATACCTCTCAAACACCCCTTCACTGCTGCAGGAGTGGCAAAAGCTTTTCTTCAGAATGTTGTGAGGCTGCATGGATTACCTCTACCTATAGTATCTGGTAGAGACAAGGTTTTTACAGTTCTTTTTGGAAGGAGCTGTTTAGAGTGTGGGGCACTGAATTACAGATGAGCACAGCATATCATCCACAAACCGATGGTCAAACCGAGCGGGTGAATCAGTGTCTTGAGATGTACTTAAGGTGTGCAGTACATGACTGTCCTGCTAAGTGGAAACAGTGGTTACCTCAAGCAGAATTCTGGTACAACTCCACGTTTCATTCCTCTTTAGGTTGCTCTCCTTACAAAGCTCTATATGGCCATGAGCCAAACATTGGTCAGCTGGCAACCACAACAAAATCTCTCAATCCTGATGTTTCTAGTTGGATACTAGCTCAAACAGAACACACTGCTGTTCTGAAAGAGCATTTGCATAGAGCTCAGGTCAAGTACAAGCACTATGCGGATAAGAACAGATCACCAAGAGAGTTCATGGTGGGTGAACAAGTCTATTTGAAGTTGCAACCGTATGCACAATCGTCCGTGGTCAATCGACCATGTCCTAAATTGGCTCTGAAGTTTTTCGGCCCCTTTAAGATATTGGAAAAAATGGGATTTGCAGCATACAAGTTGGAGCTACCAAAAGGCAGTCCAGTTCATCCAATTTTCCATGTTTCTCAGTTGAAGTCTCATGTACCAGATCACACACCAGTGTTTACTGTCTTACCCAAACCCTTGGATCTGTCAGTGCCAGGGGTGACACCTGAAGAAATTCTAGATCACCGGCTGGTAAAAAAGGGAAACGCGGCACATTTGCAAGTATTGATCAAGTGGTCGAACGTTCCGGGAGGCGGCAACATGGGAGGATTACGAGGTGCTCAAGGTCAAGTTTCCAGATGCACCAGCATGGGGACACGCTGGTTCTCAAGGGGAGGGCAATGTCAGTATGCAGCTACTGACGCTGGCGGTGAAGCAGTCGGGAAGGCGTATCCGCAGCGACAAGATAGAAGCGTAGTGGCGGGAGGTTTGAATAGAAGTTGGGTTGTGTTAGTCGTGTGGGCTGAGTGAGTGTGTGGGCCGAGGCCTGCGAACGTAACGAGCGGATATATAAGCTCGAGTGAGTGGCTTGTACGGGTATCGATGAATTGAATTTGAATCTCATTCTCCTGAGCTTATCCTCTCTCTCTCTCTCTCTCCTTCTTGATTGCGTCTGCATCTCTCTCAACCCCGGATCCTTCCCTTCACCAAATCACCGGTGACGAGCCCCAAATCCGGTGGTCCTTCGCGGCCGACGGCAAGGGCATTACAAACTAGCAAGCACCACCTCGATCGGATCGAATTGATGGCGCTCCCTACGCTGCGGGCTGGTCTCGGCCTGGGGAGGAGCCACGCCACCGGGATCGCCAAGGCCGCCGCCGGCGGCGGCGCCCGGCGGTGCATCTCTTCCGGCGCCAGCCGCGAGATCTCCACGGGAGCCATGGCGCTCCGTCTCGGCGTGGTTTGTGCCAAAGTAGCCTGCGTTGTTGTCATAACAGATCACTTTGTGACAATGGCGAAGAACGTCGAGAAGATTCGGGTGGCCATAGATCGGCTGGTGGAGCACCAATCGAAGCCTCCCGTCCCATCGGTTCCCGCTGGCAACGCAGCTGGAGTCCCAGCTGCTAGTATCGCCAAGCCCACGCCTTAATTAGCACGCCCAGCGGCGGCGGCAGGATTCCTAAATGCCCCAGGCCGACCCAGGCCACCTTCGTGCACTGTAGCTGCAGTGTTACACTAGCTATACTGCTGCTACAGGCAACGAAGGAACCAGCCTCCACGCCCCAGGCAGCCGCCCGGGCTGCCTGTGGCCTGTCTCGCCTTCGTCGATCAGTTCACATGGCAAATATTAAAGTAGGTAATGGCTAAATGTTTAGGAGGTGCTACTCCCTGAGATGCAACAGCAACTCCACAGACTTGAAACTAGGCATGTAGCCAGCACGCACACAAACTTCTACTCTAGAGATACCTTGGACCCAGTACATAGACATCCCAGGACATGCATTTGGTTGTATTAACATTTAACAAGATCAACCCCAGTTTTGAGCAAAACTGCTTAGGTTGCAGCCTGCTAGAGCTCAGCCTCCTCATCGGCCCTCTCCAGGTCCAGCGCGCCATCCCCACCATGCGACAGGAGGGCCTCCTCCACAGCATGCGCATTTGCGTCGGCGTGGAGCTCCTTCGACTCAGTCAAGACATGGTGGGCGAGCATGAGTGCCGTGGGCACCACCAACCGAAAAGCGAAGGCCTCGATGACCATGCTTGTGTCGTGGGTCATTTGGAATGAGAGAAACGCAAGAGTGTTCCGGCATAAGAGCAAGCCTCCGCCAACTCTACTCAACACCATCATCGACGAGGCAAACCTTTGGATCACCGTCGGGGCAAAGAAGTTAGGGTCTTTTCTATTGCGAGAATAATTGTCATGCCGTATTCTGGGGTGTGTGTTGTAACAAACTCTCCTCTCCTTATTTAATATATGAGGCAAATCTTTTGCCTCCGTTTCAAAAAAAAAATGTTTAGGAGGTGATATCCGATATCGTTTGAGAGTACGCAATACTGTTTATACAGAACTTAGATGTGTAACACTCATGACACATTTAGAAATGTTTTAGCAAACCTGTACTGTTATACTTTATTCATGTCCATCAAGTATGGCTCCCAAGAGATACCAAAAAGAAAGTATGGCTCCAAGAGCCCGTCAGCATGTGAGACTTGATATGTGTACCTAAAGAGTTCTTTTTTGTGTCATTTATATGGTCTTTCTTGTTCCTTTTCCAGCGAATAATCAATGATGTCTAGAGCTGTGTGCACGGAATCAGAAATAAGTCCACAGTTAAGTGCGCACGGAATCAAAAACAAATCCACAGTTGAGTGCACACGGAATATTCGACGAATCTTGATGGAGATTTTTTCTTTTTTGAATCGTGCTATATGTACGACAAATTTCACCCGATTGTCTTATGATGCATTAAATCAAGCCATCCATGCAACAGATTGGACAAGCGAGCGCCACCGGATTGCTTTTTCTACAGAAATCGGACAATGATTGTCGTGTGTGTGGAGCAATTTTACTTTTCTTTTCTTTTTCTTGTATGTAATTGCTTCGGGTAAGGTAAACCTGCATATGATTCTTGTACGATGCTACTCTAGCTCGTCAATATAGTTGAAGAATAATTGGGCAACTACTATGCACCGTTGTGCGTAGATCATGTTTTTTAAAATTATCATACACGTAGGAGAACACCATAAATCTTTTTTCCACAATATATGCCTGTTTTTTAAAATGACATGTAACTTGATCCAAACTTGCCAAACAGTACATATACAATGCCATAAAAAAACCTACTACGAAGTAACTCTTATTATTAAGAACTACAAGAAAATTTGTTAGAAGCATGTTCTCCATGGTATCAATCTTTGGAACAAAAAAAAATACTAACAAAACTTTTGAAGATACTGCAATCAAATTGAAGCTCCAAATAAGGACTTCACCATAACGTCAAAGAAGGATTTCAAAGTCACAACAATTATATGAACAAAGCAACAAAAAAGATGCTAACACAAATTCATCAGATCCAAAAAAACAAAATCTGCAGGGACATAAGCCTAAAGACATGCAAGGTTGGACACATGAAATCTGTGGAGACATAAACTTTCTGGGTTCACGACAACGCCCGATGAGACACCGCCACAACAGAAGAAGAATCAGAATACCTTTATTCTCGATGACATTGCACCCTGTGTAAGACATTGCCGAGAAAGATTATAAAATTCACGCTCATAGAAAATTCTTAATACTCGAAGAGAGATTGGAGGTTCCTTTCACCTCATAGCACGGTGGCCGGAGGCGAGAGGAGCAAAGTCTCCAACGGCTGCCCTTGGAACTCTATTCCTCGCCACGAATTGTTCGTTCTCTCTCTTACACATCTGTCTTTTTAATACTCCCTCCGTTCCTAAATACTTGTCTTTCTAGGCATTTCAACAAGTGACTACATACGAAGCAAAATGAGTGAATCTACACTTTAAAATATGTCTACATACATTCGTATGTAGTAGTTATTTGAAATGTGTAGAAAGACAAGTATTTAGGAACGGAGGGAGTACAATACAATCACATATGCTCATAAATACGCATATACACTCACCCCTTATGTTCTACCTCTATGAGCACTTTTGAAGTACTGAGTCGGCAATATGCCAAGTCTAGGACTTTAAATCTGATGGGCTAGTTCCATCACAATAAGCCTAGCCATGCCTTTTTTTTAGGTTTTCAAACCTAACCATCTAATCAAGGCTCATATACGTTTGTTGCTGGTTTTCTTTTTTTGAGGCAGTTTGTTGCTGATGGTGGTCGTTTCCAAGATACGACCTATCGGGAGGAAAACCCTATTCGCCGCAGCGAGCGGCGAAGTGTCGGGGATTCGCACAGGCCAAGCGTGCTTGGGACAGGAGATGGGCCGGCCCAGTTCGAGCTTTACACAGTACGCCCAAATATGAACCCAGTTTTTTGCTGTGTATTCTGTTTTTTCCGTTCTTCTTCTTCCTTTTCTGTTTCTCTTTTTCTTTTTCCTTTGTTTTATAGTTTCCTTTTTTCTTTTTTATTCTTCTTTTCGTTTTTAGTTATTTCTGTTTCTTTTTTCTTTTTTCGATTTTTCTGTTTGTTTTCTTTCTTTGGTTTTTTATTTCTTTTTCCTTTCCTTTTCTTCTTTTTTTTTATCAAAAGAATTCCAAAATACTCAAATTTTGTTCGTGTTTCCATAAAATGTTGAGGTTTCAAAAGAAGTTCTCAAGATTCAAACATTGTTCTCGTTACACAAATAGTTGAAAGTTTCAAAATGTAGAAATGTACCGGATTTCAATTTTTTGTTCCCGTTTTCATAAAATGTTCGTGCTTCCAAATTTGTTCAGGATTTTTCAAAATTTGTTCTCAAGATTAAAAAAATGTTCGTGCTTTAAAAAAATGTTCGTGCTTCCAAATTTGCTCAGGACTTTTCAAAATTGTTCTCCGTTTTAAAATTAGTTCTCAAGATTAAAAATAGTTCGTGCTTTAAAAAATAGTTTGTGCTCCCAAATTTGTTCTCCGTTTCAAAATTGGTTCCCAAGATTAAAAAAATGTTCATGCTTCCTAATTTGTTCTCCGTTTCAAAATTTGTTCTCAAGATTCAAAAAATGTTTGTTCTTTAAAATTTGTTCTCCGTTTTAGAAAATGTTTGAAACATTTCAAAAAATGTGTCATGTAGAAAAACATGTTTACAAATTTGTTCTTGTTTCTTGAAAATCTTCTGAAATTTGAAAAACTGCATGTAATTCTAATTATTTTTATGTAATTCAAAAACTATTTACAAATCTGAAATTTTCCAAAAATTGTTCGTGTTTTCTAAAATGTGTGCAACAATTGAAAAATCTGTACGCTACAGCAAATGCGATCCTGCAAATCTGTACGTTATACTGTCACAGTATATTAAAAGTGATGCGCGCAGAAAATTACCACGAACTCCCAGTTGGTGTGGTGTCTAGCTTCTGGCGTAATCAACTGTCTGGCGTGAATTCGATCCCTAGCCGCTGCACTTATACTTCTTTTTGGGGATTTTTTTGCGCTATACATGGGCTGGCCCAGTCGGAGCACTCCTGTGCGGGCGGCCGACTGTTTGCCGCAAGGAGCGGCGCATAGTAGCTCCCCTATCGGGGCTCCACTTTGTCTCATGCTCTCCTTTGGGCCTTGGCCTTTTCTGCCCTGCAATCTGAGCTGCAGGCGGCCCACAACTCTCACCCACCCACCCATTCACCCACCGGCTCCGGCGGCAATGCCAGGATTTTTTTAGAAACATCTCCTTCATAGTATTAATCTTTGCAACAAGAAATAACAACCGTGAAGATGCCGGAATCATATTGAAGCGACAACATCTGCATAAACTTGACTAAATATATACTCCCTCTGTTCCGAAATAGATGACTCAACTTTATACTAACTTTAGCACAAGGTTGTGTCATCTATTTTGAAACGGAGAAAGTATTTAGAAACCCTCTTGAATCGTCCATCTAAAAGGATGAGAAGCCTTAAATGTTGAATGCACTTAGACTTGGGAAGACCTCTAGAAGAAACCAAAAGATGTTCACCAAAACGCCAAAGAAACGGATTATACCAACAAAGGCAAAAACAAAAAAGACCAACACTGACTCATCGGGATCCATGTGAATGAATCTGCGACGACACAAACCTAAAACCCGCAAAGTGAACCTACCAAATCTACAGGAACACAAACTCTCTAGCTTCATGACAACGCCAGTGAGCACCGCCACGGCAGAAGAAGAATCAGAGTACCTTCATTCTCATCGCATCCTTCGTCAGAACATTGCCGACGAATTTCGTAAAAATCACGCTGATTAGCCTGACAGCACGGCGGCTGGAGGCAAGGGAACCAGAAAAAGTCTCCGACGGCTGCCCTCCGAATCCTTCTCCTCGTCGCCAAAGGTTCTATTCTACTCCACCTGACCAGACCCGTTCCTATTTTTTCGGGGCCCCACTTGCCCGTCTCGTGCGCTCCGTTGGGCCTCGGCCTTTTCTGCCCCCGCAATCTGATCCGCAGGCGGCCCGCAATTCCTCCTCACCCACACACCCACCCACCAGCAGCAATCCATCCATCCCTCGCAGCTCCGGCGGCGATGCCGGCGGGCCAGCAGCCACCGGCGCGCGAGCCCGACGGCGGCGACTCCAACCACCACCCCCACCCGCCGCCCCCCACGCCCGCGCTCCCGTCCGAGGTGGTGCCGGCCTACCCGCCGCCGGAGTCGGAGGACGACGAGTCCTGGGTGTGGACGCAGATCAAGGCGGAGGCCCGGCGCGACGCCGACGCCGAGCCGGCGCTCGCCTCCTTCCTCTACGCCACGGTGCTCTCCCACCCCTCCCTGCCCCGCTCCCTCTCCTTCCACCTCGCCAACAAGCTCTGCTCCTCCACCCTCCTCTCCACGCTCCTCTACGACCTCTTCCTCGCCTCCCTCACCGCGCACCCCTCCCTCCGCGCCGCCGTCGTCGCCGACCTCCTCGCCGCGCGCGCCCGCGACCCCGCCTGCGTCGGATTCTCCCACTGCCTCCTCAACTACAAGGGCTTCCTCGCCATCCAGGCGCACCGCGTCGCGCACGTGCTCTGGGCGCAGAACCGCCGCCCGCTCGCGCTCGCCCTCCAGTCCCGCGTCGCCGACGTCTTCGCCGTCGACATCCACCCCGCCGCCGTCGTCGGCAAGGCCATCCTCCTCGACCACGCCACCGGCGTCGTCATCGGGGAGACCGCCGTCGTCGGTGACAACGTCTCCATCCTCCACCACGTCACCCTGGGTGGGACTGGCAAGGCGGTCGGCGACCGCCACCCCAAGATTGGGGACGGCGTGCTCATAGGTGCCGGCGCCACAATCCTCGGCAACGTCATGATTGGAGCCGGGGCCAAGATTGGGGCTGGCTCCGTGGTGCTGATAGATGTGCCGGCGCGGAGCACGGCGGTGGGGAACCCTGCCAGGCTCATCGGAGGGAGGAAGGGCGAGTCCGACAAGGACGAGGACATGCCCGGAGAGTCCATGGATCACACCTCCTTCATACGGCAGTGGTCCGACTACACCATCTGAGAGAGCCATTGTCCAAGGTCTATTACTCATCCTCTGTATCAGTAACCGTGTTGTGCTACCAAATACGTAGTGATTTTGTTTTGGTATTGTTCGCTTGTGGATGAACATCAACTGTAGTCTAATGTCAAGTGTGTATGGCCAATTGTTTCTTCAGCTGAGCGACCATGCTCGGATACTGATAGTGGATGATTGATCAATGAATAATTTTGTGATCTACAATGGATTTGGTTGTATTTTCAATCATTTGCTGGATTAATCGTGCTTTTCTGAGAACATAGGTCATGGATTGATCAAGCTTCAAGGGCATATTAGATGACGCTATTATACCGTGTGAAACAATTTATACCATGATGATGCCACATACTAAATTTTAGACATGTTTTCAGATCCCAATTTCATCATTTTACTTGACATAAAATCAAATGTCACTTGTATTAGAGATATTAGCTAATAATTCTCTCTTAAAAGTCTGGAATGGGTTGATAAATGTCGTTCCAATTCATCCTTTTTCTGAACTTCTTTAATCTGCCAGTGTCACTTGACAAAGTTTATGAAAGCATTTCCCCAAAATATAAGGAAAAAAAAATCTTGTTCTATCATTATGAATCTGGTTGAAGTTCATGCTCATTTATTCCATATATTTTATTTATTTATTCATCTCTTTGTAGTTGTAGAACGTATGGTTTCACAACCATTGACCTCCCACATGCTATACCTATATATCCACCATTTTGATATCTGATGAATATAAAAAATACTTTTCTTCTGTCAAAACAATGTCGCCTTCGTTGGATGGGTCAATGAAGACTAGGAAAACACTATTTTCTGAATTTTATACCACACTTGCCTTCTGAAGCTTCCGGCTGACTGTTCAAAGTCATCTAGTCAACAAATTCTGAAGTCTTTCGAGCTCAGAGCACCATCTATATAGTGACGTGCTGGGAGGAGTTCCTGTTCATTCACGCTTCACAATGGAGACAATCATCTCTGCGGTTCTTGGTGATCTTGTCGGCAGAGCTATATCCTTTGTGGTCGAGAAGCGCCGCGAGAAGACAACCGCTGAGGAGGATCTGCAGAGGCTGCGCCAGCTGCTTTTGAGGATAAGTGCTGTTGTCGAGGAGGCCGAGGGGCGGTGTGTCACAAACCGGGGGATGATACATCAGGCTAGCACGATGCGAGAGCAAATGTTCAGAGGGTACTACCTTCTCGATGCCTTCAGGTGCAGAGAGAAGAAGACCGATGGCGAGGAGGTGAGTCACTTCTTGTTTGCTCAATCCAATTTCAATCCGGCTAAGCGTTTTCGCCGCCTTTCTAGCAACACTCAGATTGAGAGCACAGTAATTGTTAGAGTAAGCAGTCAGGAGCTTAAACAGGTTGTTCTTGGCCTAGAAAGCATGGTTGTTGATACGAAGGAGTTTGCTATATTTCTGATGAGCTACCCTCGCATGTACCGCCAACCCTATGGCGCATATTTATTTGTGGACAAGTACATGTTTGGCCGCCAAATGGAGAGGGAACAAGCCATCAGCTTCTTGCTACAAGCAGAGCTTCCGTATGGAAATGTGGGTGTCCTTCCCATTATTGCTTCTGCATTTGTTGGGAAGAGCACTCTTGTGGACCATGTTTGCAACGATGAGCGTGTGCAGAATCACTTCTCCTTGATCTTGCTCTACATTGGAAAAAACCTTCAAGATGAAACGATGACAACTTTTAGAGATCATTGTGTGATCAAGCATCAAAATATTTCCTTGGATGAAGAGAAGTCGTTGGTTGTCATTGAGCTCTTTGGGGACGTTGACACGGGGGCATGGAAGAGGCTACTGTCTGAAAGATGGATGACACTTGGGAGCAAAATCATAATCACTAGCCGATCAGAGAAGGCGGCCAGTCTTGGAACAACGGAAGCCATCAGGCTAAGTTATTTGTCTAAAGAAGCTTATTGGTATTTCTTCAGGATGCTCGTGTTTGGTAGCACGGATCCGGAGGAGCACCCAAAGTTAACATCAATAGCCATGGAGATAGCCCTAGAGATGTGCGGATCTTTCATATTCGCACATACTGTTGCTGCCTTACTGAGAGCAAATCTTAGTGTTCGGTTCTGGTGCACAGTCCTCAGACACCTTAGAGAGTACAGGCAGAAGAATATCTTGTTGTTAGGTGAATATCCTGCTGATGAAGATCAGCCTCGGTATATTTGGAGCTTGGCTAAAAGGCGGCGAGGTTCTGAGTATATTAAGTTCCTTCTGCGATGTAGTGACTACCAAAATGGGCCTGCTTCTCACAGTGGGATTCCGAGGATAACACTGATGGATCTTCAATCCGGCACCTGGAGCACTATGCCACGGGGAAAATTTGAGGTATTGTCCTGGAAGTCTCTCATACCACCGTACTACAGCTACACAACTGTCTGCGAGTTTGTCAGGTACGAGAAGTACCACAGCATAGAGGAATAAGAGAAGCACTCTTTGGCACTGTGGTGACATTGCTTTGAGTTACTGGTGGGTTCTCTTCCTGTCCAAGGACCAAGGCTCACCAGATTGGTCGATGAGACTGCTTGCTGGTCTAAAAGTTGATCTGGTTCTTGAGTATCGACTCAATCCTATATTGAGTATTGTAACTGGTGCCCAGTACATAGGGCTCCTTAAATACTGATTGTGCTTGTAATAACTTGTGTACTCTTCATCTGAATAAACAAGCCCTTGACTAAGTGGCTGATATTTCTTCTGACTCTCTTTTCACTTACTGTATAAAACTGACATATCTTGCCAGTACTAATATCTAGCTTGTTTCCAACCACTTGAGAAGCCTGTTTGAGTTACACGAATGACGGCACCACTCAGAGAGAGTGACGAAGGACAAGTACCCTGGGCATCCTAAACTTTGACGGAGATCCCTAGAAGCAGTTGGTACAACCTCTGCAGATCCTGCTGTGAAGTTTGGCACTTTTCAGCCATGATGCTGGTTAACGGTGTCTTGTAGAAGAAGACATCACTCACACGAGTCTGGGGAGTTCAGTTCAGGCAACCTGCATGCCTTGCTACAAAGATCAGTACCACAAGTGAAAATCCATACGAGAGTTCGGTCTATCAAGATGAAGAAACAGCTGAAAGAAGAACACCACTGCCTGATGGACTGGGGCAGGGGTGTTGGAAAGAATGGAAGAAAATGTGATCTCACTGTTGACAACAACAGGGGGAAAATGGGGCTTCAATTTTCCACCATGCTGACCTTCCAATCAGAAACAGTAACTTTTCTTCTGTCGTAACAGTATCGTTCGCTGGATCAAACGCCTATTCTATGAATTTTTTGCACAGTTGCTTTCTGAAGCTTTCAACTGACCTTTGAAGTCACGAGAGCAACTGCCTAACTCCGCAAGCTGAACTGCAGTTGCCTGTTCGTAGCACTTCTCGACCATGATGCTTGTTAACAGTGTCAGAACTTAGAAGAAAACAACACCCGTGCAATGTGGGGATTTCAGATTTCAGACAACCTGCATGTGCTGCTACAAAGATCAGTATCTCCATGCAAGGAGTTTTGGCTGACAAGATGAAACAACAGTAAAAAAACACAGTGAGTGAAAACAACCAATGCCAGATTCTGCTGGTGTTGGAAAGAACAGGAGAGTGTGATTTGACTGTTGTTCCCAGCAAAAGAGACATGCAGCATCAAGTTTCCACCATTTCAACATCCTTTCAAAAAAACAATACCTTTCTTCTGTCAAAAGTCAAAACAATGTCGCCTTCAGTGGATGGGTCAATGAAGACTAGGAAGTAGGAAAACACCTATTTTCTGAAATTTAAAGCACAAGTGCCTTCTGAAGCTTTCAGCTAACCATTCAAAGTCATTGAGTCAACAAATTCCTAAGTCTTTCTAGCTCAGAGCACCATCTATCTGGTAAGAGGCTGGGAGGGCTTCCTGTTCGTTTGCGCTTCACAATGGATGCAATCATTTCTGCGCTTCTTGGTGATCTTGTCGGCAGAGCTATATCCTTCGTGGTCGAGAAGCGCCATGAGCAGACAACCGCTGATGAGTATCTGCAGAGGCTGCGCCAGCTGCTTCTGAGGATAAGTGCCGTTGTCGAGGAGGCCGAGGGACGGTGTGTCACTAACCGGGGGATGATACATCAGGCTAGCACGATGAGAGAGCAAATGTTCAGAGGGTACTACCTTCTCGATGCCTTCAGATGCAGAGAGAAGAAGACCGATGACGAGGAGGTGAGTCTCTGCTCGTTCGTTCAATCCAAATTTAATCCGGCTAAGCGCTTTCGTCGCCTTTCTAATGACACCCAAATTGGGAGCATGGAATTTGGTAGAGACGTCAGTAAGGAGTTGAAACATGTTGTTCTTGTCCTGGAAAGAATGGTTGCTGATATGAAGGAGTTTGTTATATTTCTGATGAGCTACCCTCGCATGTACCGCCAACCTTATGGTGCATATTTATTTTTTGACAAGTGTATGTTCGGCCGCCAAATGGAGAGGGAACAAGCCATCAGCTTCTTGCTACAAGCTGATCCTCTAGGGGCTGGGGGTTTGGGTGTCCTTCCAATCGTTGGTCCTAGACTTATTGGGAAGAGCACTCTTGTGGAATATGTTTGCAATGATGAGCGTGTGCGCAGTCACTTCTCCTCGATCTTGCTCTACAGCGGAAACAGCCTTAAAGATGAAACGGTGATGACTTTTAGAGATCATTGTGTGATCAAGCATCAAAATATTGCATCAGGTAATGAAAGGTCATTGGTTGTTATTGAGCTGGTAGGGGATGTGGACGAAGGAGCGTGGAAGAGGCTGATGCACTCTGCTGAAAGATGCATGACAAGTGGGAGTAAAATCATAGTGACTAGCCGATCAGACAAGACAGTCAGGCTTGGAACAACAGAAGCCATCAAGCTAAGTTGTTTGTCTAAAGAAGCTTACTGGTATTTCTTCAAGATGCTTGTGTTTGGAAGCACGGACCCGGAGGAGCACCCAATGTTAACATCCATAGCCATGGAGCTTGCCCTCGAGATGTGCGGATCTTTCATCCATGCATATCTTGTGGCGGCCTTACTGAGAGAAAATCTCAGTGCCCAGTTCTGGCGCAGGGTTCTCAGAAACTTTAGGAAGTACATGCAGAAGAACGCATTGTTGTCTGGTGATTATATTGACGAGGATAAGTCTCGGTATGTTTGGAGCATTGCTAAAACTCGGCGAGTTTCTGAGGATCTTAATTTCTGTGTGCTACATGATAGTTACCAAAATGGGCCTGCTGCTCATGCTCATGGCGAAGTTCCGAGGATAACACTGGTGGATCTTTTTTCTAGGACATGGAGCACTGTGCCGCGGGGCAAATTTGAGGTCTTGTGCTGGAGGTCTCTCATACCACCGTACTACAACTACATATATGCTTGTGAGTTTGTGCAGCACAAGAAAACCTGGCTATAGGTGTCTTCTTGTTACTCGATCAATTATGTTTGGCATACCACATTGTATGTAGTATTAGACTTCCTTGCTTGCTGGTCTAAATGTTGGTGCTTGATTTAAGTTCATCTGGTTCTAGACCTATCGATCTTATATGTAGTATGCTGTAATTGGAACCCAGTATCTCATCATGTAGGGCTCCCTAATTACTGATTGTGTTTGTAGCCACTTGTATACTCCTCATCTCAATAAACAAAGCCTCTGAATAAAATTTAGTTGATACTTCTGCAGACTCTGTTTTCACTTTTCGGACAAAGCTGATATATCTTGCTAGTACAAATATCTAGCATTGCTTCCAGTGACTTGAGAGGCCTGTATCGTTTACACGAAACAGCCGCACTGCTCAGAGAGAGACAATGAGCACTTGAGCAGGACGACATTTGTCGAGGATCCCCAGAAGCAGCTGTTGCAGCCTGCAGTTTTCCTGCTTCTGGCATTTCTCAGCATGAGGCTGGTAACAGTTTCTTGTAGAAGATAACATGAATCACGACTGTCTGGGGAGTTCAGGTTAACAAGGTGAAGTGACAGTTGAGAGAACACAGTTGGCGAGCACAACTAATGCCAGATTGTGCTGGTGTTGGAAAGGACGGAAGAAACATGGAGCATCAAGTTTCCACCATGTTAACCTCTGAATCAAAAACAGGTACTTCTCTTCTGTCACAACAATGTCGCTTTCGTTGGATGGGTCAATAAAGATTGGGAGAAACACCATTTTCTTAAACTTGTAGCACACGCTTCAGTCATAACATCATTGCCCTTTGGTGGATGGGTCAACAAAGACTAGGATAACACCTACTCCTTCCGTTCATAAATATAGGATGTTTTTAACTTTTTTCTGAATCGGATTATATACACATTTTAGTGTGTTTGTTCATTAATTTCAGTCCGTATGTAGTCCATATTGAAATATCCAAACCATCTTATATTTGTGAACAGAGAGCGTAATTTTTTTTTTTTGAAAATTGTAGCACAATTGTCTTCTGAGAGCAACTCAGCAACTGTATAACTCCTTCAAGCTCAGAGCAAACCTGCGAAAGGTTGGGATGGTTCCTGTTTGTTTACACTTTACAATGGAGGCAGTAATTTCTGCAGTTCTTTGTGATATTGTCAGCAGAGCCATACTGCCTTGGTCAAGAATTACCGCGAGCAGACAACTGCCAATATGCAGACATTCACAGAGCATGTGGTAAGAAATCCAAACAATTGAAAAAAAATACAGACCTGCGCCAGCTGCTTCTGAGGACATCTGCTGTTGTTGAGAAGGCCGTGGGGTGGGGTTTGGCAAACCGAGGGATGATCCATCGGGTTAACGCGATGAGAGAACAGATGTTCAGAGCAGATGAGTGATTCAGTGAAGATTAGAACACCTATTGGATGGGTCAACGAAGACAGAACGCCTATTGGATGGTTCAATGAAGACTAGAACACCTAATTTGTGGAAATTACAGAACAACTGCTTTCTGAAACTTTGAGCTGATCGTTCAAAGTCACCAAATCTGCAACTGCTTAGTGCTTGTCTGGTTAATCCCCTCCACAAGGGGATTGAAGATGATTGGAGGGGATTGAGGAGGATTTTGACTTGTAGGGGATTTAAGTCCTTCCAAGCTCAGAGCACCTGAGTGAGAAACTGCCTAACTCCTTCAACCCCAGAGCACCATCTATCTGGTGAGAGGCTGGGAGGGGTTCCGGTTTGCTTGCACTTCACAATGGAGGCGCTCATCTCTGCAGTTCTTGGCGATATTGCCAGCAGAGCTATATCCGTCGTGGTCGAGAAGTGCTGCGAGCAGACAACCGCTGAGGATGATCTTCAGAGGCTGCGCCAGCTGCTTCTGAGGATATCTGCTGTCGTTGAGGAGGCCGAGGGGCGTCATGTCACAAACGAGGGATGATCCACCGCTTAGCGCGATGAGAGAGCAGATGATCCCAGCATACTACCTTCTCGACGCCTTCAGGTGCAGCGAGAAGAAAACCGGGGAAGAGGAGGCGAGTCGCCGATCGTTCGCTCGATCCGCATTCAATCCAGCTTAGCGCTTTCGTCACCTTTCTAGCAACACCCAGTTTGAGAGCATGACAATAGTATGCAGAGAAAGCAGCAGCAAGGAGTTGAAAAAGGCTGTTCTAGGCTTAGAAACCATGGTTGCTGACATGAAAGAGTTTGCTATATTTCTGATGAGCTACCCTCGAATGCACCGCCAGCCTCGTAGTGTGTACCTATTCTTGGACAAGTCTATGTTCGGCCGCCAGATGGAGATGGAACAGGCCATCAGCTTCTTGTTACAAGCGGATCAGCAGATTCTAGGGAATGGAGATCCTGGTGTCCTTCCAATTGTTGGTTCTGCACTTATTGGGAAAAGCACTCTCGTGGAGCATGTTTGCGACGATGAGCGGGTGCGCAGCCACTTCTCGTCGATCTTGTTCTACACTGGAGACAGTCTCACTACAGGTGAGGGCGGTCGACCTCCTATCTGGGAGCGCCGCCGAGCCGCGGGGCAGGTCTGAGGTGCTGTTCTGGAGGTCCCTCGTACCACCGTACTACAGGTACATGTATGTGTGCGAGTGCAAGTTTGTGCGGCACAAGAACAAGAACAACCCGATTGAAATGGAGCCATAGAGGTGGTGCATGCATGTTTTGAGTTCTTGATTGACCGATCATATATTGGAGTATGTTGTGGTTGGTACCCAGCCAGTAGCTCATCGTTTAGTTGCAATCACTTGGTGTATATATATACTCTTGTCTGAACAAACAAGCCTTGCAATAAAATCCAGTTGATCTCTCTGTGTTTCATTTCTTGGACATATTATGTCCTGCTAGAAGGTATCAATCATCTGAGATTTCTTTAAGTCCCATTTTATATAGAAAAATGTATTTTTCTTTACAGAAAATGGCTTACCAGATTGGCATGTGCTAAGACTTCTGGTCCAGTATTGGTGCTTGATTTGAGTTGGTATGGTTCTTGAGTTGATCTTATGTTGGAATATATTGTACTTGGTACCCAGTAGCTCATCATGTAGGGCTCACTAATTACTGATTATGCTTGTAATCAATTGTGTCCTCATCTAAAAATCAAAGCCTTGGAATAAAATCCAGTTGATATTTTTTCTGACTCTGTTTTTCTTTTCAGACAAAGCTGATATATCTTGCTAATACCTTGTTTCCAGTGACTTGAGAAGTTGAAAAGGTCATTTCTTTTAAGCAAATGGCCGCACTGCTCAGAGACTGCAGAAACAACCACTACTTGATTCTGTAGGTGTTTGAAAGCATGGAACAAAGTTGTGACCTCTAAATCACCATGTAGCGTCAAGCTTCCATCATGTTGACTTCTAAATAAAAAATAGGTACTTTTCTTCTGTCACAACAATATGTCGCCTTTGTTGAATGGGTCACAATGTATACTATGAGAACACCTGTTTTCTGGAACTTGCAGCACAATTGCTTTCTGAAGCTTTCAGCTGACCGGTCAAAGTCACCGAGTCTGCAGCTGCCTAACTCCAAGTTCAGTGCACCATCTATCTGGTGAGAGGCTGGGAGGGAACCCTGTTTGCTTGCAGGTTGCAATGGAGGCGCTCATTTCTGCAGTTCTTGGTGATCTTGCAGGCAGAGCCATATCATTCGTGGTTGATAAGTGCCGTGAGCAGAGAACAGCGGAAGAGGATCTGCAGAGGCTGCAACAGCTTCTTCTGAGGTTACGTGCCATCGTCGAGGAGGCTGAGGGGCGGCGTGTCACGAACCGAGGGATGATCTGTCAGGTTAGCATGATAACAAAGCAAATGTTCAGAGGGTACTACCTTCTCGACACCTTCAAGTGCAGAGAGAAGAAAGCCAATGATGAGGAGGTGAGTCTTTCCTCGTTCATTCAATCCAAATTTAATCCAGCTAAACGTTTTCGCCGCCTTTCTAGCAACACTCAGACTGAGAGCATGGTAATTGGTAGAGAAAGCAGCAAGGAGTTGAAACATGTTGTTCTTGTCCTAGAAAGCATGGTTGCTGATATGAGGGAGTTTGCTATATTTCTGATGAGCTACCCTCGCATGCACCGCCAACCTTATGGCGCATATTTATTTTTGGACAAATATATGTTCGGCCGTCAAATGGAGAGGGAACACGCCATCAGCTTCTTGCTACAAGCTGAGCCTCTAGGGGGTGAGAATTTGGGCGTCCTTCCGATCGTTGGTCCTGGACTTATTGGCAAGAGCACTCTTGTGGAACATGTTTGCGATGATGAGCGTGTGCGCAATCACTTCTCCTTGATCTTGCTCTACAGCAGAAATGACCTTAAAGATGAAACTGCGATTGCTTTTAGAGATAATTGTGTCACTAAGCATCAAAATATTACCTTGGATAAAGAAAGGTCGTTGGTTGTCATTGAACTCTTAGGGGACGTGGACAAAGCGGCATGGAAGCGGCTGCTGCAGTCTGCTGAAAGATGTATGACACGTGGGAGCAAAATCATAGTGACTAGCCGATCAGAAAAGATGGTCAGGTTTGGAACAACGGAAGCCATCAAGCTAAGTTGTTTGTCTAAAGAAGCTTACTGGTATTTCTTCAAGATGCTCGTGTTTGGAAGCACGGACCCGGAGGAGCACCCAAGGTTAACATCCATAGCCATGGAGCTAGCCCTCAGGATGTGCGGATCTTTCATCTGTGCATATGTTATTGCTGCCTTACTGAGAGAAAATCTCAGTGCCTGGTTCTGGTGCAGGGTTCTCAGAAGCTTTAGGAAGTACATGCAGAAGAATTTATTGTTGGCTGGTGAATATTTTTACGAGGATAAGCCTCGGTACGTTATGACCATTGCTGAAACACGGCGAGTTTCTGGGGATCGTAAGCTCTTTCTGCTCCACCATAGTTATCAAAAAGGGCCTGCTGCACAGGGCAAAGTTCCGAGGATAACACTGGCGGACGTTCTATTCAGTAGATGGGGCACTGTGCCGTGGGGCAAATTTGAGGTCTTGTGCTGGAGGTCTCTCATACCGCCATACTACAACTACATATATGCTTGTGAGTTTGTGCGGCACAAGAACACCACACCGTAGTACTCTTCTTGTATACTCGATCAATTATGTTTGGCTTACCAGATTGGCATGTATTAGAATTCCTTGCATGTTGTTCTAAATATTGGTGCTTGATTTTAGTTGATCTGGTTCTAGACTGATTGATCTTATATGGAGTATACTGCAATTAGAATGCAGTAGATCGTCATGTAGGGTTATGTTTGTAATCATCTGTATACTCTTGATCTCAATAAACAAATCCTTGGAATAAAATCTAGTTGATATTTCTGCAGACTGTTTTCACTTTTTGGGCAAAGCTGATATATCTTGCTAGTACCTTACTTCGAACGAACGGCTGCACCGCCGCGAGATTGTGCAGGATGAAAGAACAGTTGAAAGAACACGGTGAGCCAAGACAACCATTGCTTGATTGTGCAGTTGTTGGAAAGAACTTAGGAAAAAAATTGTGATCTGGCTATTGATTCCAATGGTGCAAACATGCAGTTCAAGTTTCCACCATGTTGACCTCTAAATCAAAAACTGGTACTTTTCTTCTTCTGTCACAACAACGTCGCCTTTGTTGAATCGGTCGATAAAGACTAGCTTTCTGGAAGTTATGTAGCTTCAGCTGACCGTTCAAAGTCATGGAGTCAGCAACTTCCTAACTCCTTCAAGTTCTGGTGAGTCTAGGAGGGGTTCCTGTTTGCTTTCAGTTTATAATGGCGGCACTAATTTTTTGCAGTTGGTGATATTGTCGGCAGAGCTATATGCTTCGTGGTCGAGAATTGCTGTGAGGTTACGTGCCGTCATTGAGGAGGCTGAGGGGCAGCGTGTCACTAACCGAGGGATGATCTGTCAGGTTTGCATGATGAAAAAGCAAATGTTCAGAGGGTACTACCTTCTCGACATCTTCAAGTGCAGAGAGAAGAAGACTGACAATGAGGAGGTGAGTCGCTCCTTGTTCGTTGAACACAAATTTAATCCAGCTAAGCATTTTAGCCGCCTTTCTAGTGACACTCAGACTGAGAGCATGGTAATTGCTAGAGAAAGCAGCAAAGAGTTGAAACAGCACTCACGACAGTCTGGGCAGTTCAGGCGACCTGCATGGCTGCTACAAAGATCAGTACCACAAGTGAAAATCCACACGAGAGTTCGGGCTATCAAGATGAAAAAACAGCTGAAAGAACAACAGCCCTGCCTGATGGACTGGGGTCAGGTGTTGGCAAGAACGGAAGAAAATGTGACCATGATGCTTTCAACTGACCTTTAAAGTCAGGAGTCAGCAACTGCCTAACTCCGCAAGCTGAACCACAGTTGCCTGTTCGCAGCACTTCTCGACCATGATGCTTGTTAACAGTGTCAGAACTTAGAAGAAAACAACACCCGTGCAGTGTGGGGAGTTCAGATTTCAGACAACCTGCATGTGCTGCTACAAAGATCAGTATCTCCATGCAAGGAGTTTTGGCTGACAAGAAGAAACGACAGTAAACAAACACAGCGAGTGAAAACAACCGATGCCAGATTCTGCTGGTGTTGGAAAGAAGTAAGAACAGAAGAGTGTGATTTGACTTTTGTTCCCAGCAGAAGAGACGTGCAGCATCAAGTTTCCACCATTTCGACATCCGTTTCAAAACAAATACTTTTCTTCTGTCAAAACAATGTCGCCTTCATTGGATGGGTCAATGAAGACTAGGAAGTCGGAAATTTGTAGAGTGAATTGCAGAAAACCACCACATTGAAGCATAGGATTGCAGAAAAGACTCTTCTACGAATTTGTGCCAGAAAACACTGATTTTTGTCCTAATCATTTGCAAAAAACACTGATCGATCGTTTTGGGCATTTTAACCTCGATTATGACAGATGGAGCCCACCCTTTGCTGACGTGGCGTAATGGTCTTTTTGCCAAAATCTCCTCCCCTCCCTGAAAGTTTTCCCCCCAAAAACGTCCTCCCTCGTCAGTGAGCACGCGGTGGCCGGCGGCAGCTCGGCCGCAAAGCGGAGTAAGCGGCGGCGGCGCGCAGCTCAGGTGCGGCTCTGCCCTCCCAGCGGAGCAAGTGCGCCGTCGCTCGGGCGCGGCCCCGCCTTCCCAGCGGAGCAAGCAGCGGCGGCGCGCACCTCCGGCGCGCACCTCCGGCGCGACCCCGCCCTCCCAGAGGAGCAAGCGGCGGCGAGGCGCAGCTCGGGCGCGACCCTGCCCTCCCAGCGGAGCAAGCGGCGGCGAGGCGCAGCTCGGGCGCGACCCTGCCCTCCCAGCGGAGCAAGCGGCGGCGGCGGCGCGCAGCTCGGGCGCGACCCGGTCCTCCCAGCGGAGCAACCAGCGGCGGCGAAGCGCAGCACAGGCGCGTGCAGCGGCGGCGCGCAGTACAAGCCCTTGCAGCCGCCGCGCGCAGGGCCCAGCTGCCGCCTTCTACTCTGGTGCTCGTCCCACCACCGCCCGATGCGGTTGCGGCAGCACCGGCCGACGAGGACGAGTTGTCCTCTTCCTCCTTCGGGCGTGAAAGCCATGGCTGGGAGCTGATTGCGTTTGGACTTTTGCCTAAAGGGTGTCTATGCAAAAATGCCAGGGCCCCACATGTCATAATCGAGGTTAAAATGCCCAAAACGATCGATCAGTGTTTTTTGCAAATGATTAGGACAAAAATCAGTGTTGTCTGGCACAAATTCGTAGAAGAGTCTTTTCTGCAACCTTACGCTTCAATGTGGTGGTTTTCTGCAATTCACTCGAAATTTGTAGCACAAGTGCTTTCTGAAGCTTTCAGCTGACCATTCAAAGTCATCGAGTAAGCAGATTCTTAAGTCTTTCTAGCTCAGCCTCAGAGCACCATCTATCTGGTAAGAGTCTGGGAGGGCTTCCTGTCTGTTTGCGCTTCACAATGGAGGCAATCATTTCTGCGGTTCTTGGTGATCTTGTCAGCAGAGTTATATCCTTTGTGGCCGAGAAGCGCCGCGAGCAGACAACCTCTGAGGAGGATCTGCAGAGGCTGCGCCAGCTGCTTCTGAGGATAAGTGCTGTTGTCGAGGAGGCCGAGGGGCGGTGTGTCACTAACCGGGGGATGATACATCAGGCTAGCACGATGAGAGAGCAAATGTTCAGAGGGTACTACCTTCTCGATGCCTTCAGGTGCAGAGGGAAGAAGACCGGCGATGAGGAGGTGAGTCTCTGCTCGTTCGTTCAATCCAAATTTAATCCGGCTAAGCGCTTTCGCCGCCTTTCTAGCGACACTCAAATTGGGAGCATGGAATTTGGTAGAGACGTCAGTAAGGAGTTGAAACATGTTGTTCTTGTCCTGGAAAGCATGGTTGCTGATATAAAGGAGTTTGTTATATTTCTGATGAGCTACCCTCGCATGTACCGCCAACCTTATGGTGCATATTTATTTTTTGACAAGTGTATGTTCGGCCGCCAAATGGAGAGGGAACAAGCCATCAGCTTCTTGCTACAAGCTGATCCTCCAGGGACTGGGAGTTTGGGTGTCCTTCCAGTCGTTGGTCCTAGATTTATTGGGAAGAGCACTCTTGTGGAATATGTTTGCAATGATGAGCGTGTGCGCAGTCACTTCTCCTCGATCTTGCTCTACAGCGGAAATGGCCTTACAGATGAAACGGTGATGACTTTTAGAGATCACTGTGTGATCAAGCATCAAAATATTGCATCAGGTAATGGAAGGTCATTGGTTGTTATTGAGCTCATAGGGGATGTGGACGAAGGGGTGTGGAAGAGGCTACTGCACTCTGCTGAAAGATGCATGACAAGTGGGAGTAAAATCATAGTGACTAGCCGATCAGAGAAGATGGTCAGGTTTGGAACAACGGAAGCCATCAAGCTAAGTTGTTTGTCTCAAGAAGCTTACTGGAAGCACGGACCCGGAGGAGCACCCAAAGTTAACTTCCATAGCTATGGAGGCAGCCCTCGGGATGCGAGGATCTTTCATCTTCGTATATATTGTCGCTGCCTTACTGAGAGAAAATCTCAGCGTCCAGTTCTGGTGCAGGGTTCTCAGAAACAATAGGAAGTATCTGGAGAAGAATGCATTGTTGGCTGGTGAATATCTTGACGAGGATAAGCCTCGGTAAGTTTGGAGCCTTGCTCAAACACGACAAGTGTCTGAGGATCTTAAGCTCTTTGTGCTACATGATATTTACCAAAAAGGGCATGCTGCTCAGGGCGAAGTTCCGAGGATAACACTCGGGGATGTTCTATTGAGGACATGGAGCACCGTGCCGCTGGGAAAATTTGAGATCTTGGGCTGGAGGTCTCCCATACCGCCATACTACAACTACGTATATGCTTGTGAGTTTGTGCGGCACAAGAACACTACACCATAGTTCTCCTCTTGTATACTCGATTAATTATGTATGGCTTACCAGATTGGTATGTATTAGGCTTCCTTGCATGTTGTTCTGAATGTTGGTGCTTGGTTTAAGTTGATCTGGTTCTAGACCGATCGATCTTAGATGGAGTACACCGGAACCCAGTAGCTCATCCTGTAGGGTTCCCTAATTACTAGTAGCTTTGTTTGTAATCACTCAGAGTCTTGTATACTCTTCATCTCAGGAAGCAAACCCTTGAATAAAGTCCATGTGGGGTTACCTACTTATTGATATTTCTGCAGACTATATTTTCAATTTTTGGACAAAGTTGATATATCTTGCTAGTACTAATATCGTTTGGGACTGTTTCCAGTTACTTGAGAGGTCCGAATCATTTGCATGAAATTGCTGTGCAGCTCAGAGGCAGGACAAGTACCCTCGACATTGGCGAGGATCCGCGGATGCAGATGGTACCCTGCAGTTGCTTGCTCCTGGCATTTCCAAGCATGATGCTGGTAACAGTTTTCTTGTAGATGACAGCATGGCCAACGACGGTCTGGGGAGTTCAGGCTAACAAGATGAAAACACCGGTTGAAAGAAGAGCACAGTGGGCGGACACAATCACCGTCAGATTGGGCATGTGTTGGAAAGAACGGAAGAAAAATGGAAACATGTGGCATCAAGTTTCCACCATGTTGACCTCTGAATAAAAAACAGGTAGTTTTCTTCTGTTATAACAATGTCAGTTTCGTTGGATGGGTCAACAAAGAATTAGAGATTAGGAAAGCCACCATTTTCTGAAACTTATAGCATAATTTTCGGTCATAACATTATTGCCTTTTTTGTTGGATGATTGGATGGGTAAAGTATGTGAAATTTGGTATACAATTGCCTTCTGAATCTCAGCTCACCGTTCACAGTCACCGAGTGAGTAACTGCTGATATGAAGGAGTTCGTTATATACATACTCTGGTCTGAACAAACAAACCTTGGAATAAAATCATTTCTTGGACAAGGATATATGTCCTGTTAGTAGGTCTCAATCGTCTGATTTCTGTACGCCTCATTTGATTTAGAAAAGTGTAATTTTATTTACACAAAAATGTAACTGCCTGCACTATTCTGCTTAAAGAAAATCTCTGTTGACTGAGATATAGATGGACCCAAATCACCAAACCAATATCTCGCTTGCCCTGGCCTCGGCCTCTGGGGTTGCTCACATCTTAGTGGGTCGGCCATTAAACCGGTTTTCGGAAGGTTCTACAAACCAGTATCGACCGGTTTTAGAACCTTCCATGCGGTATACTTTTCGCAGCAAAACCACTGAGGGTCCGATTTATCCGGTAAGAAGAACTCTGGGGTGATTTATCCGCGATTTGATGCGTAAGAGGACATTTCAGTTGGAAAGTATACTTTCCTCCTTTTCTTTTTTTCTGCCTATGTTTCTTCTGTTCTCTCTTTTTCTTTTTCCTTTTTACCATATTATTTTCCTTTTTGTTTTTGAATACATGTCTAATTTTTCAATACATGCTGTACACTATTTGTATATACATGGAATATATTTTGATGCAAGTTGAACATTTTAAAAATATATCATGTGTTTATTTTCCAAATAGTTGTTTTTTGAAAAACATTATACATGTTAAACATTATTCAAATACACGGTGAAGTTTTTTGAATGGTACACATATTTTATTTGAATATTTTTTACATTGTATAATTGTTTTTCAAATACTTGTGTTTGAATATTTTTTGAGTACATGTTAAACAATTTCGAATACATGTTGAACATTTTATGAATGGTACCAAACATTTTTTAAATGTGAATTTTTTTTAAATTTTATTGATATATTCTTAAAAATATCACACACATATTTTTTGAAACACTTGAAACTTTAACATGTTACAGACATTTTTTTTATTTGTAAATGATGTAAACATCATTTTTCACATTCTATTGACATTTTTACAAAAATGTCGTGAACATATTTTTACAACACGTGAACATTTTTTGTAAAATGTTATTAACATTTTTTGAATGGTCATTTAAACATTTCTTTTAAAGTCATAAACATATTTTTTTGAAACAGGGGAACATTTCCTAATGTCATGAATTTGGTTGGTACTAACATTTTTTTAAATTTGCATGAATATTTTTTTACATTACGTGAGCATTTTTTAGTGCACGACGAATGCTTAAATTTCTCTGAAATATATGTATTTAGAATATTTTGAAAATATAAATAAAATTAAAAAATGAAACCAAAAAAAATGTGAGTGAATAAACGAACCCCTTACTAGGTACTCCCTCCGTTCCAAAATAGATGATCCAACTTTGTACTAAACTTAGTACAAAGTTGGGTCATCTATTTTGGAACGGAGGGAGTAGTTGGATAAGAATCATTAGATAATTTAGATTTTATGTGTGTACCAGTATCATTATGTTAAGCTACTAGTTAAATGGTAGGTTCCATTACTTACATTTCATTTGTCATCTATTCACACTACTTTTAGTGGGAATACATGCCAGGAACATCTCGCAATAAATTTAGATTTGATGATATCACACATTTCACGTGGACATCATGCATCATGTTCCCTTTTTGTTGGCTTTTACTCCAATGGTTATGGTTATGGTTATGGTTATCCCATGCCATTTAAGAGTAACAGGTGAGAACGCCAATGGTTATGGTTATCCCATGCCATTCCCGGTGCTTGTTCTCATATGCATATCACAAAAACAAATAGTGATATCCATGACGAAATGACTCGATGGTCGAGAAAATTCATCATAGATGTGAGCACATCTATGATGAATATATTTGTTTCATTAGATGCTCAACTGAGTTGACAATAATCTACGACGAAGTCTGAAAAATTGTCATTGGACTGTGACCCGTTGTATCATAGATATGAAGTGGGCTTTGCCTCAGAACTTCTAGGATGGTTGGTACACTACACTTGACAGATGTCTGGACATAAATTAGGTCACGTCTATGACGAGAAGTTTCATCATACAACTAAGATCAATTATCTTGTCAATTTCACTTTGATGACTATGTCATGAGTAGCTTTGACCCGGCGGGTCCTTGATGTCAGCCTCTCAATATATGAAGCCAAATGTTGCATATGCGATGTGATAGATGGGGACCCGCGTGTATACAAGTATAGGGCCAACTTGTCAAAACCGATGCCTCTTAATTTAACCTCTTAATACATGGAGCCAAATGCTGTGTACGTGGTGCGATCAGTGGAGATCCAAATGTTTGTGTGTGTCACGAACATAAATGATGGTAGTATTGGTCACTTATACATAGAACTTACAAACAAGATGTCCTAAAAGTGTGTGTTCTAAATGCACCACATTAGCAGTTAACATACAAATTAAAGATATATAGATAACATTAAGGATCAATGCTTCATTTGCTACTTTCAAGAACAAAAATTATCAATCTATTTTGTTTTGACCTGATGGATCTAGTCTATTTAATGTAAACTTCAATATAAAATATATAATACACATATTGGTTTGGAATGTTCAAATTTGTATGCTTGAGTTTTTTTTGTTTTATTCATGTTTGTTGCCATCTTCAAAGCTTATTATTTTAAATTCATTTTATTTTACTACAATTCACTCATGTTTTTTGTTCGTACTTCGTGCCCCGCCATTCACCCCTTGTCTGCCTCCCTTCCGTCCCCGCTTCTATATTTTGGACCACCATATTTTACATGACCTATAAAACATTAACATCTTATAGTGTTTCAAATTTTGTTTTCCCCTAAATTTAATCACAATATCTGTGGAAAAGTTTGCAGAACATCATGAAGACGTAGACAATCATAAGTTGCATTTTGGGCAACAATAATAAAATATTATTTTCGGATGCACTATTTTTGCGGGTGGATACTTGTATTACTCAAATATAATCACGTCGACATAGCTTCTCAACATTTGTCGTGCAAACCTAAGCTAGATGATATTGCAACCCTCTAAATGTCTAATGTTTTCATTAAATGAATAATCAAGTTCACGCTATGCCAAAAATGAGTAATACAAGGCATGTGATCACCTTCTAACAAGTCATTAATTTCATGCACCAAGTATGCATATCTAGGTTGATCCATGGACTTTGCCGTTAATGAGATTCACAGCCTCCAGAATTTCATATTCAATCAATTGCCAGATACTCCATTGCTTAGCTAGTGCAGTGCCTTCCATACATGTCGAGAGGTCTGCTTCAAGCGCATCATGCATGTCATGTCAAGAGTTGACGGCGAGATGTGAATATGACTCTGCCCAAGTCAACACGTAGAACCATGCTAATGCAAGCCATTCCATCAGTGGCCAAGAATGAACCATCAACATTTAACCTTACCCGCCCGACTCTGGCGGGATCCACACTTCCTTCGTACAATCAGCTGAACTTTTGCCGAGGCTGCCCCTCGGTGAAACATTAGGACCATGTTATATAACTCCATGGCTCCTGACAACAGCACTCAAGCATCCGATGTTGAGCTGGGCCTAGTAGAGAACTGAGATTACAACACAAGAAGCGGCATGAAGCTTTAGTAGGAGGGGGAGCTTTGTAATGAACAATCTCATTTCACATATGAAATGTGCGCCAAAGTGTAGTCACATCATTTGCTCGATCTTCCGGAGATCACATACGATACAGAGAAGCCACTCAGAGCCAGTGTTCACTGGTGAACCAACATCCGGAAGGTGCCAAACATCTGTCATTGATTGCCATAGCTTCCTTTTTGTCGGAAACATGTAGAAGGCCTAAAATGTGTTCTCTCGTTACACCACAAATGGACACATGCCTATAGTATTCAAGATTTCCTTTCATAGACAATTTCCACACACAAAATGCGGCAGGGCACCTCCAAATTGCCGCCGGACAACGCGCTTACCATCCGGTGCCCTGCTGGATGCACATGAAGATGCTTGGTGAAGCTCCAAGTAGTGAAGATTGTATGCGCTCTGGACCGAGAAGACTCTGCTTCTCTCCTGTGCCCAGACGAGGTGTTGGAAAAAACTTGACAAATTCTTCTACTCCCATCATTTTTTTACTTTGCATATTGTGTCGCATGTTAGGACAAGTCTTTGACCAACAACTACACTATTAATATGTAACTTTTGTGATACAAAATCATAATCATAAAGCAGTACTTTGGAATACAAATATAATGACATCAATTTTATGTTACATCAATACATATTCATAAAGTAGTTGTTAGTTAGACTTGTCGTAACATGCGACCTAATATGCTAAATAAAAGAAACTGAGGGGAAAGATCTGATTGAGAAGCCTAATATTCCATGAGCCACGGCCATCCCATAACCAGGGTCACACCACGCCAACCAAGGTCAGTTAAGAGGTCCCTATCCAAATATTTGTCCTTGTACACCCCTCTCCATGCTTATTATGCATGTAATCCAAAGAATTACACAAGATGTACTAGTCTGAGATTTACTCATACTTTAACTAAGAAATTTGGCGATTGCCCAAAACCCCATGTGATCAAACCCGCCTGCCTCAATGGCTCCTTCACATCAATCTTCACCCGTATACAATAGAAGTTGCCTTCAAAATCTCCCAAATTGGCTCAAGGAGTTCACTTTCCCAAGCTTTCATGCAAGTTTGCCAATGAGGTACCTGAACGACCCGAGAGGTCGTAGATCTTAATTCATACATGCGGACGCTTTATCTCAATTGTAGAAGGCTTGGAAAATCCACCACACATCTTGATCAACAGAACTTTGCCAAGGAAAGACAATGGTCCACCCTCCATAAGTTTCACCCAATCAGCAAGGCGCGCATACTTTAAGAGCATACATGTTTTCATCAAAATGTTGAAAGTGGACTTCATGCGCTGGATCCTAGGCTGATCTCATGTTCTCATAGGACCAAAGTTGGTTATACTCAGTGATGGTGTGAACCCTAGGCACCACAAGCCACCGGGTAGCTTCCGCCGACATTGGCTCTTCTTCCTCGAGCGTGGTATCATCAAAATCATCTTGCTTCAACCCCATTTTGTTCATCAAATCTTCAAGTTCCTGACCACATGCCCTTTGTTGAGGGAGCACGAAGCTACAGAGGCATGGATGGAGCCCTAGATTGAAGTTACTAGAGAAAACCTAGAAGAGACCGACGCTTAGGTACTTCACAATGCCTTCCAGAGCAATGCTCATTATTAATTAGCTGGAGAGGCACGACTTCATCTTCTGTGATGGAAATTTCTTCTCCTTACAAACTTGATGGAGTACAAAGTTGCTTTCTCTATCACATAGTGTAACCGTGGTTCCCGTGTACTTGCAAGCTATGGTGCTCAAATGGAGCCGGTGGCAAGTTTCTTTTTCCTCAAAGGTACAAGATTTTTATTTATTTTGACATGGAATGGTACAAGATTCCATTTTTTTATCATCACAAGATTTCGTACTCTGTGGAATGTCAAGTGATTTATCATATGCCGTCTAAAAAAAGTGATTTATCATATGCCAATGGTTAACTTTTTTTTTGAGGGAATATGCCAATGGTTAATGGAAAAAACTTTTTTCATATTAGAAAAATGAACAGCTACATCGCATGGGCTGGTTGCACAAAGAGAAAAAGGCCCGGCAGCCCATCACCCCTCACTCGAGGAGAATCCCAAACCCTACTCGCACTCTCAGGGTTCCCGCTACTTACCATTTCTGTTCATGTCGAGACCGCCGATGCTCTCCGTGTATAAAAGCGCGTCCATCTACTAAGCCCAGATTCATTGCACCCTCCATCTAGCCGCCGGCAAAACCCTTCCTCCTCCCCAATACCCTAGCGCCGAGAGCTTCGAATCTTCGATCCCGATCGATGGAAAACCAGGACGGCTCCGCCAGCCGCCGCCGGCAACTCCCGCCGCTCCACCTCCAACCTGGCCGCACCTCCAGCTCCGAAAGCTCCTCCCTCCGCCGCACAATCCAGTACAGCCCGGCCGCCACCCATTTCGCCCCCCAGTCCTCTGCCCACGGATCCAGATGGGGAGCCGCTAGCTCGTCGTCCTCCTCCTACCAGCTGCCACCATCTCCGCCGCTTCTCTCTCAAACCCTCGGGTCCGGCGGTGCAGCCGGGGGCGTTGGAGGGAGCTCCGCCTCTCACGCGCACCCGTCGTTGTCCGCCGGATCCGGGCGGGAAGCCGGCTCGTCGTCGTCCCACCAGCCACAACCCCCGCTGCTCCCTGAAACCCACGGGTCCGGAGGTGGCGCCGGCAACGTTGAGGGAAGCTCCGCCTCTTGGCAGAGCATCTACGGATCCTCGTCGTCCTACTCCTACTACTTCCAGGATCAGGCTCCACCGTCGCTCGCAGATCAAATTTACGGATCGAGCGGCGGCGGCGGCAGCGCCTTCCCGCAGTGGCAGGAGAACCTCTCCGGGTCCTCCGACTATGAGATGCCACCGTTGTCGCATCCGGAGGAGCTGGATCCCACGTCGGGCGGTGGAGTTAACGGAGGCGGAAGCGGAAGCTTGTTCGACGTGGTGTGGCCGCCCGTCACTCACGCAACCAGGCGTCATCTGCATCCCGTGGTGTGGCCGCCCGCGTACACGACGCCGCCGTTGTCCAGTTCGTCCGTCAACCAGGCGTCGTCTGCGTCTGGCCTGCTTCTGTCCGCACCGCAGAGCACGGCCAGCGTCTTCGGGCAGACGCACGAGGACGCGCTTCCAGTTCCACCCCTGCCGCCACCTATGCAGACGACGGCCATCTCCCTCCGGCCTATGGAGACGATGATGGGATTCGATGAGATGGCGTACATCTCGCTTTTGGACGGCGCCGACTTGGCCAGCACGTACGCTGTGATCAACTCCCCCAGTGACTACAACGACACAGACAACAACACCAGCACCAGCGCTGCAGCGAGCTCGCCACCACCCATCCCTACTGAAGCTATGGTGAAGCAGGAACCCGTGTCTTGGTCGCCGTTGGGGACGAATACCATCCCACCAGGACAAGTTCCGGTGACATCCAGCTCACTGCCCATCCTTGCTGAAGCAATGGTGAAGCAGGAACCCGTTGCTGAAGCCATGGTGAAGAAAGAACCCGTTGACGAAGCTATTGTGAAGCAGGAACCCGTTTACTGGTCGCCGTTCACGACGAATACCATCCTACCAGGATCAGTACCGGTGACATCCAGCTCGCTACCCATCCCTGCTGGATCTAGGGTGAAGGAGGAACCTGTGGACTGCTCGCCGTTGGGGATGAATACCAGCCCACCAGTACCCAGCTCGCTCCCCGGCCCTGGTTACTCTATGGTGAAGACAGAAGCCGTCGACTGGACCTCGGAGACCTCGCAGCTGGGGACGAATGCCTTCAGCAGCGGTAGCTCATCGGACTGGATGCAGAACCAGCCATTACCGCATGAAAGCAACCAGCTGATGCCTTCTTCTGTGCTGGGTTGGGGAGAACCAGGTGCTGGAAGCAGCAGCCATCGCCGTTGGAATGGTAACACCAGCAGCCACAGGTTCGAGAATGACGCCAGTGATCCCCTTGTGGAGGACTTTGCCGATGGGTTATTCACAGAAAGTGAGACCAAGAAGATCACTGGGGAGAAGCGTCTGGCTGAGCTTGTGCACACAAACCCTAAGAGGGTCAGAAGGTACATATATGTATATCATCCACTGATTCGTCCTTTCTTCTTTCTATCTAGTGCCAGTCCTTTTAGATTTTAATACTGTTCTCCGGTACAAAACATAGAAAGTTACTTTTTTTTATGAATATGTCTCTGTGGTAGTATTAGAAAATTCCATGATGAAAAAAGTAATATTAATTTTTACTTGTGTGTTTTACATATTTCTGACATAAAATGTTTCTAACATATCAATAGCAAATAAAGTTGTAAAGTTTGATTTCAGACATTGTCAGATGTCATATGTTTCCGAATGAGTGGCGCCATATGTTATTTTCTTCTGCTAGTTATTTTCCCTTGTTGGAAACTTCTGGTCCATCTAATTTGTAGCTATATATCAACATGGCTTGATTTGAATTTTGTAGATTTTTATCGTTAGTGCATTATGATTATTTTTGCTATGGATATTGGTATGTAAGATAATATGAAGGTCGAACAAAGTGACAGGCGACATACCATGTAGAAGATATATAGTAAATTATTGTAATGTCTAGTTTCCCATAAATATTACCATGTTTACCGTCATAGGGTTTCTCCCTCAAAATAATTATTTTGTCTTTTTTGTTCTCTAAGAATTTAGCCAAAAAATATATCTCGTCACCGTGTCGTACTTGTATTTTTTTTTGCTAGAGTTGAGACCTCAACATAACACGCTCAAATAAGTCTTAGTTAAAAACATTGCTGCGGAAAAACAGCACAAATATCATATCTCCCTGAAAGAATATGTGGTGACTTGTTATTCTATGTGGAATCATGTGGTAGCTTTTTTGTATTTTGTTTTGATAATATAATAATGTATAGATAGATGTTTGATCCTTGCAAAATACCCTGAAGACTGCTAACTAATGTACATGTGCTTCTGTGAAATCTATTTACAGCATCCTTCAAAACCGGAAAAGGTGCACAAATTAGTAATGATGTGGGTTTTTGATTCCGAGAAATCCAGCTCATCAGGACTGCTGATCAGGTTTGCTGGCTTAGAAGAGTCAAGTGAGAGATGATGTTTTATTTTGCTGTGACTAGAAAGAAAAAACTCCACGCGTCTGGAGAGAAACTTTACCTGTTGGCTCTATTTTCTGGGCATGTAATAACATATATTTTTAGTTTTTGTTCCACTCTTGTCGAGAGATGTTGCAGAATAAGTGTTTGCTTTCTTTGTAATGGCTGTAGCGATGTGGCCAGGGGGAGGAGAACCCTTTTCAACAGCTATTTCGTGTTATCAGTTTTCAAAAATATTTTCCTGGACTGATGATGCTTCTTCTGTTGAGACAAATGATTTATTGATACTTTAATTTCTTAGGAGATTGGTGATAGAGAAACAACTATTTATAAGTCATAGTTGAGAACAATCTGATTAGACTTCAGGATTCATGGAAGAAAAAAGGGACCAAAACCCTTCATCTCACAGCTAGCGTAACTGAATGAGAAAATATATTTCTATGTCGATTGACCCAATCATTTGAATATTTTATAAACCGAATCTAGGGTGTAACCACTCGTGTGTAAGCTTTAAGGCACCCCTTGTTCTTGCCCACCGGTTGTGTTCTTCCTCCCGCCGCTTCCCCATTGCTGCCTACTCTTCTCTCCCCATCACTCCCACTTTGTCGTCCTATTTGCTGCCCCCTCCCCTCCGTCTTAGCTCGCCATCTTGTCTCTAGCTAACCTCCCTAGCCCCCTTCGCGCTCTCTCAACCTGCAGTGTCAAGTCGGATTATTGGCACTCTTAAGCCTTGTTTGGATTATCGTTTTCCCTTCTAAATACCCCTGTAAAAAAATACTCGCCTTAGCCTGTCGTTTTGTTTCCGGGCAGAAATTGCACAGTCGCCTGTAAGATACATATATGAGTTAAACACCTATGTTTAAATTACATCGATCCCAAGTGTGGCCTTATTAGGTATCCGCCTAAGCTACCAGTGATGACCATCATTGCCATCGATGTTAGATGTGGTTGTGACTATTTTTGACACGTCCCTTTAGCTCGAACTGGGTGCAGGAGCAGTCATGCCTTCTCCTAATCTGGGATGGAGAGGATAATGTGCTTGAAGCAGACATAATCACCCTTTGAGAGGTCACATCAGCAGCTGCAGGTTCGAGAATGCTGCTAGGGATCCCCTTGTGGTGGACTTTGCCGATGGGTCATTCACAGAAAGTGAGATTAAGAAGATCACAACTTCTAAGAGGATTAGAAGGTACATATAATATCATACGTTCAATATAATTGCCCTTTCTTCTTTATATCTAGCTAGTCATTTTAGATTTTAACATGTTTTCTGGTACAAAACTTAGGAAGTCACTTTTTTATGGACATGTTTCCATTGAAATATATAACAGTACAAATATTAGAAAATTCCATGATTTGAAAAGTAACACTGATTACTTGTGCACTACCATGTGGAACACGTTGTATGCAATGCAAACTTGATCAAAAAAATATTTACTTATGCAATCTAAAGTGTTTTTTTACATATCTAACCTATAAACCTCGCTAGAGTACCCGCGTAACTGGAGGCATCGCTCGCGCCCAACGTTTTTGACCGCTCGATTGAATTACAACAATGATTTTTTGGCTGCTGGCGGCTGGTCAACCGTCCACAGGCATCGCTCGCGCCCAACGTTTTTGACCGCTCGATTGAATTACAACAGTGATTTTTTGGCTGCTGGCGGCTGGTCAACCGTCCACTGTTTTTCACGTTTAAGACTGTGTCAGGAGAGAATGACGGGTGGGGTCATGAGCCAATGGGGGCCATCCAGCAGAGGGAGGGTTTCCTGGAGCCCAGGTCAATGATTGGCTGAAGGTGGGTTGTTCCCGATTGACCAGGACCAATCCTCGACGACAGCCAGGACCAATCCCCTCGCGAAAACCTAGCGCGCTCGGGGCCAATCCTCTCCGTCCTCGAGCCCCTCTTCTTCTCCCTCCACGCCATCTCGCCGTTCCCATCTCGCCTCCCTCGCGCTCGCACCGCCGCCTTCTCTCCCCGGTGCTCGAGGTGTAGCAGCAGGGGTGCCGGTCCTCGATCCAGCCGGGTCCAGCGCAAGTCACCGGCTTCACGTGCCGTGATGCTAGATCGGGCGCAGATCTTCGCGCCGCCACCTCTCCTCCTCTCTCTGGCCCATGCCGCCACTGTTGCAAGGAGCAGGGGAGATAGGCGACGAGGACAAGAAGCAGCAGGCTGGTCGCGGTGGGCTTGAGGTGCTGGGAGGACGGAGGAGTTCGTCGTGGTTCGTCATGGAGGCGGCGCCGCCGGCCAGGGGACATCGTTGGTGCACTCGGTGCAGGTTCTTCTTTTTCATGAAACCGACCTCATTCTCCCGTTCTTGCTATCTTGTGCGATTTTTTATGCGATTTGATTCTTCTCTTTCTTTTCCTCTTGCAGGATCATCGGGGCTGCTCTCGTTCGTTCAGTTTGTCACTGTTCCTTTTGCTCTACTCGTGCTCAAGGTGAGGTGTTCTTCCGTTCCGATGCTCCTGGCGTGTTTGATGAAATGTCTACGTGCTGTTATGTTGTTCATTCTCTCTTTTCTTTCTTGCTGCAGTCTGATCTACCTTATCTATCAGTCCTCCTTCCGGCCACCATCACGAATATGATTTCCACCTCTGTTCTGCTTCATTACTGATTAACTGTTGTTTCATGCATGTTTGCAGAGGCTTACTTGCAGTCCCTGAGCAAGGCTATGTCGCACTACCACAAGGCCCAACTGCTGCTCCTCGACATCACCGACTTCTCGCTGTGGGTCAGCAGCAAGAGATCAAGTCCATAACTGCTTATTTACCTTTGCTCTGTTGTTCCTCATGTTGTGTTCCTCATGCTGCGATTCTGAACTTTTTCCTTGTTTCTGAATGTTGTTTTGCAGATCCAGAGCAAGTATGAGAGCTCCAGTAAGCCATCGTGAGTAAACATCATGCCTACTTTGTGTGCTTGTTCAGCCTCTTTTATTGTGTTGATTGGGGAATCTTGAGATTTTATTTGCGCAACTTGGCAAACTGGTCCCTCATTGATTTTAGCAATCAGCAGTACCAGGCCCACAGAGATTGCGATCATACAATTTTGTCTGCATCTTTATAGCCGTCGCATCACTCATTTTAGACCAGTATTCATGGATTTGTTGTCCTGTTTGCTTCTGTTTCTGTGTGCTCCAAAAAAATGCTTCTTCTTTAGACAACCCGAAATCATGCTTGTGTTGTGCAGGTCCAGAACCAGTCCATGTCTGAGACGACGTTTGGAAGGGTGTCCGATTTCATCGCACCTTTTGCAATGTTTCCTAAGACGGATGAGCCTAGAGGTACCAGAACAATACAATTCAATCTCTTCTCATGTTTCTGCAAGAGTAGATACAGTGTACTGTGTTGGATATGCTGACTCGTTTTGAGGGAGCTAGAAAATCTGTGGTGCTTCCTGGAATCACGTTATTCAAGGTAAAACCAGCCAAGTTGTTCTCTTCGATGTTCTTTGCATTAGATTAATATAAATCATGTTCCTAGCAAAGTACTATTCTATTACAATCTTTTAGAGTTGTAGTAGCCGGAGATTCATTTTCAAGTTTGAACCCCTATCCTATTATTTATGTTTGAGCATGTTCTTCTTGTTTCTGTACGAGTACCTCTAATTTAACTCTCTAAAAGCTCCCAAGCAAAAGAAGGCTTGCTGCGTCCTAAAAAAGATTCTCCTTGTTTGCTTATGCTTGTGTTGCTTCCTGCCTACTGCTTTGGTACAAATATATGCATGTTAGTTTGTCTCTGATGTGTTGTAGGGCGTGCCCAGCTTTCTTAGCTTCTTACCAATTCTTGGTTCTAGGATCCAGTAGACTAGGTGATCATTTTTTATATATGCCCAAACCAACGCATGCTGCTGTAATATATGTGCTTCAGAATTGGCAGAGCACCACTTGCTGTATACATATGCAAACAGTAATTCTTGTTGCTCACCAATATGAGGTATAGTTGTGGGAATCCTGAACTGAAGTTGGGGATTGCTGATGTGAAATGGCGGCGTCACGAGCCAGATGGTCACCATGGAGACCATAAGCAGCCCAGCAGCAGCAATCCAACATAAATGCATAAAACAAGCATGAGCGGACACACGCAGCAATAAGCATGGGAATAGAAGTGGATAGCCATGGAACCTGTTGCGCGGGGAGCGCCAGTCAGCCTGGCGGACCTGTGACGTAAGCACGACGCTAGATCAGACACACTCACGGTCATTGGCGTGTGCGCTGGATCGGCAGCCCTCGGCTGATACAAGCAACTTGCATGATGTGGTCGCTTGGTCTATCCATCAACATTATATCTCCTTCATCAATTAGTTTTCTCATATTTCTTATTATGAAGGCTAGGAACTAGGCTGAAATACACATATGTTTTAGTTTTTGCTTTTCTTAATGCAGATGTGGAAGATCTAAAATCCTCTGTGAAAGATTTTGGTTCTGCGGAAGCCAATGATCTGGCACTGGGACCTTAACTTCTGGAGTGAACGACTGCGGGAATCAAAATACAATATTGATGAGGTTCTTTCTTTACAGAAATCGATTACAATATTAATGAAATTAGCTCCTGGCCATTGCATATTTCCATACTTATTGGAATTCGGTTTTATCATTAATTGTTGATTTAACTTTTTAGCTCTGATGTATGAGAAAACTATCTGCATTTCTTATCTATCATGGATATGCTGATATATTGCTCTACTAAAAGGAATTGTTGGCCTAAGATGTTATTATATACGTGACATGTTATTGGCTAAATATGATTCATACTTTACAAACTCCTTACAGCTGGAGTAGGATCCAATGAACAGATGATGAAAAATAAATTAAGCACTTGCTTTGATTTGTTCAAATTTTTACAGAAACTGTTAGAACACACTTTTCTTTGCAAGCCGGATACAAAGAGGAATGTGTTAAATATATGGAAGATAAAATTATTTGCAAGCAAACTCTGCTTGTTTGCCATATTTTGCGCACCGTCTTAAAATTATTTGTCCAATGGAAGGACTCTCTGCAACATCAATTCCAGTATGTTGCTTTAGTTGTTCTGTGTGATGCAAGGTAATATTTTTCTTGCAATTTTTGCATCTTTTACCTTTTCACTTCTGTTGAGAGAAACATGTTGTTTCTTAAGAAGATATTGTTTATAAGACGGAACAATACTCACCATATATGATATTCTTCCACCAAATAAATATTTTTTGAGTGCAACTAAAATCGTTTTCCTTCTCATTCATGATACTGTGGTCTGACATAGCTGATGGATGTTCAGGTTTCTCTATTAATTGCAATGCCTTCTAGATGTTCTACTATAGTGTTATTTGTCTGTGCTTTAATATCCATTCTGCATGTGTTCTTTTGTTTATTTTCAAGATATCCTGGCTCTCTGGAATATGCCCTGTTCAGCTGAAAGGATGTATTGCAATTATGCAGAGAGATCGAATTGTTCGGACTCCAGTGCCACTTTCAGTTTTCTAATTTTTGCAGGGATATTGAGTGAGGGCTGGTCTAAACTTTAAGAGAATAACTTATTACATTCTGGGATCACCAACTTTTGGCGTTTTCTCGGACTAGGTAGGTAGGACCATTAGCAATTCTCCTGATTTGCTTGCAAGATTGATTTATGAAAATATCATGGTCGTTATATTTCGGTTTGCTGCTAATTTCATTGAATATGTTTTGATGGATCCTTTTTAAGCTTTCATCCTTTACCATTTGTAAAAGTAACTAACACATTCGTGATTGAATTTTTGAATGGTTAATGGGAACACTATAGGTCTTGTTTCTTCGCTTTTTTAATGTTCCATATATTTTTCATGTACATACCATAGTGTGCATTCAACCATCTACGAAGCTTCATGACTGATTAAATGTTACAGCTGCTAATGTTATTGTGTTTCATGGATCAAGTTTTTCTTTCTGTTTCCGCATTGACGTGTTGTTTCAATGGTAGAGTTAGTTTTTTTTGCGGGAATGGTAGAGTTAGTTACGACTGGTGTTTTCCTTGCGTCCCTGCCGCCCTGGCTACAGCTTGTTATGCCAATTGTGGCAGAGTGAAGGGAGGGAGAGACTAAAATAATTGTAGTTCTGAGACATAAATGTGTCAACAGAGCTTATGGTTTCCACTGCGGTTTTTCTCAAATAACCAATATATGTCTGCATTCTTAATATTTCTTGCTTCTATTTGTAATCTTACTATTTTCTCCATGATACACTTGCTTACCAATATGGTATTGTGTTCAGTGTATGTGGCCTACCGTATCCGTGATGTGGTGGCAGGAAGAGGCCAGTGCCACCATTACTGTATCCGTGTCAGCCATGGTGGCATGAAGAAGCATAAATTCAGAGTATTGCTATGATGTTCTTCTCTAGCGTTGCAGGTGTATCCGCAAAGTGTCTCATAATATTTGGTTAAAGCCTGCAATTGTTTAGGTGATATGAACTTCCTTTATCTTGAATGGATTTGAACTCCAGCCAAATTCAAGTGATGAAAGGTCAGTTTTGTGCTGATTCACAAGTTTAGATATCGTCCCTCCAGTGTACTTCTTGGTTGATTAATGAAAAATGCTTTCTGCTCACTTCCCCTTCCTAGATTAGTCTGTGTATGAAAAGAAAAATTCTTTTTTTGTATAATACTATCGATACCATGGAATAGTTTTTATGAATGATCCTCTTTAGCTAACATTTAATCAAGGTTACCTAAAGAGAATGATATCACTTCATAAAAACCATTCATGAAGAGAATCATTCATAAAAACAATTCTCTTTATGATAGTATTATACAGAAAAAGCTAACATTTGTATAAGGAGAATCATTCTCTTTAGCTAACATTTAATCATGGTATTTGGTGGAACTGGCTGTGGAGTATTAGGTAGATTGTGATATGGTGAATTATTTGTTAGACACGACATTACGAGCTCCTCCTTTGCAGCAGTACATGGATTTTTTGTACATAAATCTCATGAGTCCATTATGCCTTACGTATCTGAACCTATGATTCTAGAGAAGATATAATATACTTCTGGATTACACAAGGTAAAATCCTCTTTCACTAACCCTTTCAACTTTCAAATATTGTCAGTTGGGGCTCACAGAACAGATTGAGTTGATTTTGTTGTTCTTTTGTGCTATCTGGACAGAGCTTATTGTTTTATTCCATTCTTAGTCTACTGATGGTAAATGATATATGGAAAATCAACATTTCAAGGTAAATAAAATGCCCCCAATATGTTTCTGTTCACATGATTACTGACTCATGTTTCTTTTATGTGATGCGATGTTCTCTTTGTTGCTCTCACTTTGGTTATATACTACTAAAACTTCGTATAATTTTCATTTAGATTTGGTGTTGTTAGCATTAGACGGTGTGCATCAAATATGAAAGTAGGGCCAAGCATCAAAGGCAAGGTGAAGGAAGGTGCCTGTGTGGTTCTTCTGCAGCTCGCAGCGAGGATTGCTGTGTCCAACCTGCACAAGAATGCCAAGAAGTCCTTGGAGACGTAAGCCACGACACATATTTCTGCCATGATTTCCTTCGGCTGGATTTAATGGATTTAGGTGTTGAAAAATTATGGGTTGTGGATGCAGGATTAAGGACATGTACCTGTACTACAACGAGAGATCTGGGCTGCTTCTTTGTGGCTTCCAAACTTGAAATGTTTGTTTGGAAGTTAGTTTAGTTTTTTGTTGTGGATTCACACCTTCTCACATGTACCATCCGGTTAGACCTTTAGATTTCCAAAGAAACTAAATGAAGATATGGTGGTATGGTTTCATTTGTACAACTTAAAGCCTTTCATGCTTTATATTTTCTCGGCAATTTGCTCTTGAAGAATCATGTATCTATGTTAGATCCGGTGAGAAAAGGCGGCTTCAAAGCAGAGGATTCGGGAGTGTTGGCCACATTTGGTTTTTGACTTGGGTGTTTAAATATTCTCACAATACTTGGCTCCCTCTTGGCCTTTGTGCCATTGGCGCAACGAGTCATCTAGTTAATAGGAAAGGTTAGAAAAGTATGATTTGAGATTTACTTCTGCAATCTATGGTGAAGGAGGAACCCATGTATCGGTCGCCGTCCGCAATGAATACCGTCCTACCAGGACCGGTACCGGTGATATCCAGCTCGCTCTCCGGCCCTGGTTACCCTATGGTGAAGACATAAGCCGTCGACTAGACCTCGATGACCTCACAGCTAGGGACGAATGCCTTCAACAGCGGTAGCTCATCGAGCTGGATGCAGAACCAGCGATTCATTTATCAAAGCAACCTGCTGAAGCCTTCCGCCGTGCCGGGATGGGGAGGATCGGGTGCTGGAAAGCAGCAGCCATCACCCTTGGAATGGTAACACCAGCAGCCGCAGGTTCGAGAATGACCCCAGTGATCCCCTTGTGGAGGACTTTGCCTATGGGTCATTCACAGAAAGTGAGACCAAGAAGATCACCGGGGAGAAGCGTCTGGCTGAGATTGTGCACACAAATCCTAAGAGGGTCAGAAGGTACATGTATATCATCCATTGATTTGTCCTTTCTTCTTTCTATCTAGTGCTAGTCCTTTTAGATTTTAACACGTTCTGCGTACAAAACATGGAAAGTTACTTTTTTATGAATATGTCTATGTGGTACTATTAGAAAATTCCATGATGGAAAAAAGTAATATTGATTTTTACTTGTGTTTTGTACATATTTCTGACAAAAAAAAATGTTTCTAACATATCAATAGCAAAAGTTGAAAAGTTTGATTTTAGACATTGTCATGTGTCATATGTTTCCGAATGAGTGGCGTCATATGTTATTTTCCCTTTGTTGCAAACTTCTGTTCCATCTAATTTGTAGCTATATATCAACATGGCTTGAGTTGAATTTTGTAGATTTTTTTACCGTCAGTGCATTATGATTCTTTTTGTTATGGATATTGGTAGTGTCATAATATGAAGGTCGAACAAAGTGACACACGAAATACCATGTAGAAGATATATAGTAAATTATCATAATGTCTAGTTTCCTATATATATTACCATGTTTGGAGTCATTGGGTGTCTCCCTCAAAATAATTATTTTTCTTTTTTGTTCTCTAAGAATTTAGCCGAAAAATATATCTCATCACTGTGTCGTACTTGCATTTTTTAGAGTTAATACTTCAACATAATACTCAAACTTATATTAATTAAAAACATTTCTGTGGAAAATAACGCACATATGATATCATTTCAATTTTATTTACCCATGTGTCATTTTCTCCTTGAAACAATATGTGGTGACTTGTTATCTATGTGGATGCATGTGGTGACTTGTTTATATTTTTTAGTAATATAATACTATAATAGATAGAAGTTTGATTCTTGCAAAATACCCCGAAGACTGCTAACTAGCGCATGCATTTGTGAAATCTATTTGCAGTATCCTTCAAAACCGAAAAAGGTGCACAAATTAGTAATGATGTGGGTTTTCGATTACGAGAAATACAGCTCAGCGGGGTTGGTCAGGTTTGCTGGCTTAGAAGAGTCAAGTGGAAGATGATGTTTTATTTTGCTGTGACGAGGAAGAAAAACTTCACGCATCTGGAGAGAAACTTTACATGTTGGCTCTATTTTCTGGGCATGTAATAACATATATTTTTAGTTTTTGTTCCACTCTTATCAAGATGTTACGGAACAAGTGTTTGCTTTCTTTGTAGTTGTTGTCGCGATGTGCCCAGGGGGAGGAGAACCCTCTTGAACAACTATTTCGTGTCATCAGTTTTCAAAAGTAAATTTTTGGACTGTTGCTACTTCTTCAATTGAGACAAATGATTTATTGATTCTCTAATTTCTTAGGTGGTTGGTGCTAGAGAAACAACTATTTATAAGTCATAGCCGAGAACAATCTGATTAGGCTTCAGGATTCATGGAAGAAAAAACAGGACAAAAAACACTTCATCTCACAAAGCTAGCATAAGTGAATGCGAAAAATACATTTTTATGTCGATTGAGCCAATCATTTGAATGTTTTATAAACCGAATCTAGGGCGTAACCACTTGCGTGTAAGCTTTAAGGAATCCCTTATTCTCCCCCGACCGGTTGTCTTCGTCATCCGGACCCTTACCAGTTGCCGCCTGCTCTTCTCTCCCCATCACTCCCGCTTTGTTGTCCTATTTGCTGTCCCCTCCTCTCCGTCTTAGCTCGCCATATTGTCTCTAGCTAACCGCCCTAGCCCCCTTCACTAGTTTTGCCACCACCACCACTCTCACAACCTGCAGTGTCAAGTCGGATCACTAAAACTCTTAATCCTTGTTTGGGTTATCGTTTTCCTTTAAAATATCCCTATATAAAATAACCGTCTCGGCCCGTTGTTTTGTTTCTGGAAGGAAATTGCATAGTTGTCTGTAAGATAAACATCTGAGTTAAACACCTCTGGTTAAATTACATCGATCCCAAGTGTGGCCTTATTAGGTATCTGCCTAAGCTATTTGTGTCGACAATCATTGTCATTGATGTTAGAGGTGGTTGTGACTACTTTCACACATCCCTTTAGCTCATTGAACTGGCTACAGAAGCAGTCATTTCTTTATCAAAGCAACCCGCGGATGCCTGCTCCTAGTCTGGGATGGGGAGTATCATGTGCTGGAAGCAGACACCATCAACCTTGGAGTGGCCACACCAGCAGCCGTGATGGGACATTCATAGAAAGTGAGATTAAGAAGATCGCATGGGAGAAGCGCCTCACAGAGATTGTGCTCAGAACTCATAAGAGGGTTAGAACTTAGAAGGTATATATAATATCATCCATTCAATTATCCTTTCTTCTTTATATCTAGTGCTAGTCATTTTGGATTTTAACATGTTCTCTGGTACAAAACTTAGGAAGTAATTTTTTATGAATATGTTTCCGTGAAACTATATAGTAGGTACAAATATTAGATTCTATGATTTGAAAAGTAATATTGATTTACTTGTGCACTACCATGTGGAACACATGGTATGCAATCCGAACTTGATGAAGAAAAGATTTACTTATGCAGTCTAAGTGCTTTTACATATTATTAGCAAAGGTTAGAAAAGTTTGATTTGAGACATTGTTAGTTGCCACCTATTTCTGAATGAATGAGCAATATGTATTATTGTTCCGAGCTAGTTATTCTCCCTTGTTGCAAATTTTTGTTCCATTTAATTTGTAGCTATAGCAACCTCGATTTGACTTGTGTGTTGTATACATATTAATTTCAAGTTTGATCATTAAATTTATAATCAACAGTTTAGATATTTAAGCCTATGTTGAATCACATGATGACTTTGTCGTCTTTTGTTATAATATAATTGATAGGTAAACGTTTGATATTCTTGGAAATTACCTGAATATTGTGCTAACAATGTCCATTCTCCCGTGAAATCTATTTGGAGTATCTTTTAAATCTAGAGAGGTACACAGACGAGTAATGATGTAGTCGATATAGGCTTGTAATTTTGAGGAATGCAACTCAATAGGTCGAGCATGTTGCTACAAGGCGCTCAAGATTGCTAGCTAGAAGAGGCAATTTGGATATGTTGTTTCCGTTTTCTCTCATGACAAAGTAAGCAAAACTTCTGGTGTTGGACGAGTGAAACTTTCCTGTAACTGGTTTCGTTTTCCGGGCGTGTGCTGGAGGTTTCTAGTTTATGTTCCAGTCTTGTCTAAAAATTGTGGAAAAAGTGTTTGCTTTCATTCTAATGGTTGTTGCGATGTGCTCATGAAGGGGGAAAAACTTCTCGAGGGACGAGGACCCTTTTGATTGACTATTTTGTTTTATCAGTTTCTAAAACAAAAAATATCTTTTTTTATTTCCTAGGTGGTCAGCGACTAAGAGAGGCATCTGATTAGACTTTGGTATTCATGACAGTAAAATGAGATGAAAAAAATATCGTGTAACATCTACCATAACCGACTGGGAAAATGTATTTCTATGTCGACTAAGCAATAATCATTTGAATGTTTTATAGGATGAGGCTAAGGTATGATCGCTCGTGTGTAAGCTTTAGGTGCAATCCAGCGTTCTCCCTTGACCATTTCCTTCTTCCTCCTGCCCCTTCCTCGTTGTTGCCCGCCCCTCTATCCCGCACCACTCCCGCCTTGTTGTACTCTTTATTGCCCCCACCTATACATCCTCACCATCTTTTTTATAACTGGCCCAGTCCCCTTCCCTATGCCTACAACAGTGCTACCACCACCATTAATTGTCTTATTTTGTACCGTCAAATTGCAGCGTCGTCGCTCTTACTATAGGCATACGACCAAGCTGCCAGTGAGGCAGTGACCACCATCATTGTTATCGTTATCCGTGGTGGTTCACTACTTTGCCACAACCCTTCGATGCCCTTCTTCCATCTCACTTCCTCCTCTTCTCGTGTCTCACTTTTTCCTGTTGGGGAACGTAGTAATTTCAAAAAAATTCCTACGTACACGCAAGATCATGGTGATGGCATAGCAACGAGAGGGGAGAGTGTTGTCCACGTACCCTCGTAGACCATAAGCGGAAGCGTTATGATAACACGGTTGATGTAGTCGTACGTCTTCA